>NC_044031.1:408933875-409234422 GCF_901765095.1 Microcaecilia unicolor
ATAAGGGAATATTAAAGTGAGGATGATAAAATAAGGGTTCTGAACAAGTGAATAAGGGTTAGGAGTTAAAAACAGCATCAAATAGGTGGGCTTTTAGCTTAGATTTGAAGATGGCCAGAGAAGGAGCTTGATGAACTGGCTCAGGAAGTCTATTCCAGGCATATGGTGCAGCAAGACAAAAGGAACGGAGTCTGGAGTTAGCGGTGGAGGAGAAGTGTGCAGATAAGAGAGATTTACCCAGTGAACGGAGTTCCCGGGGAGGAGTGTAGGGAGAGATGAGAGTGGAGAGGTACTGAGGAGCTGCAGAGTGAATGCACTTATAAGTCAATAAGAGGAGTTTGAACTGTATGCAGAAACGGATAGGGAGCCAGTGAAGTGACTTGAGGAGAGGGCTAATTTGAGCATAGCGACATTGGCGGAATATTAGTCGTGCAGCAGAATTTTGAACAGATTGAAGAGGAAAGAGATGGCAAAGTGGGAGACCTGTGAGAAGCAAGTTGCAATAGTCTAAGCGAGAGGTGATAAGAGTGTGGATGAGGTTCTGGTAGTGTGCTCAGAAAGGAAAGGGCGAATTTTGGTGCTATTATAGAGAAAGAAACAGCAGGTTTTGGCAGTCTGCTGAATATGTGCAGAGAAGGAGAGGGAGGAGTCGAAGATGACCCCAAGGTTACAAGCTGATGAGACAGGAATGATGAGAGTGTTATCCACAGAAATAGAGAATAGGGGAAGAGGAGAGGTTGGTTTAGGTGGAAAGATATTGAATTTTAACCTCCTAAATAGCAGTTGGAAGTCTAACTTGATAAACTTCAAAACACAAGAAAAGTACAAAGAGCCTTCAAAAATGGGACAAGTCCTTTTATTACATAGCTTAGATCAATCTTGTACATGAATGGCTCAATCTTGTACATCTATGACCTGACACGGACCGCGTTTCAATGCACAGTGCCTGTATCAGGGGTCATTTGTAATCAAAAGTCCAATGAAAACTTGGTCATTTCATGTGTACACTAATGAGGATATGCTACGCCAGGACATTTGAAATAGTGTTGGGGCCATGTTCATATCATTTTGTCTCTAGCAGTTATGCTGGACAAGTGTTCATATTCCTATGGGCATCTCTAGCATTTAGTGCATGCTAATTATTAGCATACACTAAAAATGTTAGCGTGCCTTTGTAAAAGACCCCTGAATTTGCTATACCACTTGACTTTGTCCAAGAACACAGTGGTTTATAATAACTAAAAACAAAATCAAAAAATGGAAAGGAACTACAAAATAAATAGGAAAACCCACTCGCTCAAGACAAAATGCACATTCATGCAACCTAAATAGAAAAACAATCATAAAATCTATAAAACAACATTGTGAAAACAAATAGACAAAGATAATAGAACAAAATAATGGGTCATTTTACAAAGGAGTGCTATCATTTTTAGCGTACACTAAATGCTAGAGATGCCCATATATTCCTTTGGGTGTCTCTAGTATTTAGCGCATGCTAACAATTAGCACACACTAAAAATACTAACGCGCCTTTATAAAAGACTCCCTATAACAGGTAATCAAACTAAAACATCCAACTAATCGACATCATCAGGGAAGAACCAAAAGGCATCCTCTAACAGCGAGCCTATAACAACTACTTAAAGCGTTTGTGTGATCTCTCAGCTCACAAAGAAAGAAGTATCTCATTCCATAAAACAGGGCTCAAATAATAATAATTTTTTTTTTTTAAAAAGCACTCTTTCTAGTAGACACAAGATGAGCCTTCACCAGAGGAGGGACATTCAACTGAAACAGAGCCTGTGAATGCAAGGAATGTCCAGGGACAAAAGGTAATTCTGTCAAAGAAGCATGAACCGTCTCTACATAAGCCCTATGCATATGGAGGCTGTGTGGGAGAGGTTGGAACGGGCAACAGTGAAGGTGTCTTCTCACGTGCCATTCAGGGAGAACGCAGTGAAGGTGCTGTTCCGTTGGTACCTGACGCCGGAGCGCCTGCAGCGCATATATCCTACATTGCCGGGTCTGTGCTGGAGGGGCTGTGGGGTTAAGGGCACGATGGGACATGTCTGGTGGACCTGTGTGAAGATACGGGCCTACTGGAAGTCAGTTCGCAGTAGGCTGCAGAGGTGGCTGGGCTGTGAGGTCCCCTGGAGCCCGACCCTTTTCCTTTTTTCTGCAAAGGTCGCAGGCGTTACGACGTCTCAACAGGCGTTGTTGAGACATGCCATAAGTGCAGCCAGAGTGGTGGTGGCGTCTTATTGGAAGAAGCCCACGACCTCCAGTGAGGAGATGGCTTACTACTACTTAACATTTCTAGAGCGCTACTAGGGTTACACAGCGCTGTACAAAATAAACAAAGAAGGACGGTCCCTGCTCAAATGAGCTTACAATCTAAAGAACGAAATGTCAAGTTATGCAGTCTAGATTTCCTGGGTAGAGGTGTAGAGGCTAGGTGCCGAAGGCGACATTGAAGAGGTGGGCTTTAAGCAGAGATTTGAAGATGGGGAGGGAGGGGGCCTGACGTATGGGCTCGGGGAGTTTGTTCCACGCGTGGGGTGAGGCGAGGCAGAAAGGGCGGAGCCTGGAGTTGGCGGTGGTGGAGAAGGGTACTGAAAGGAGGGATTTGTCTTGAGAGCGGAGGTTACGGGTAGGAACGTAAGGGGAGATGAGGGTTGAGTGGTAAGGAGGGGCTGCAGATCGAGTACATTTGTAGGTTAGTAGCAGAAGCTTGAATTGAATGCGGTACCTGATCGGAAGCCAATGAAGTGACTTGAGGAGAGGGGTGATGTGAGTGTATCGGTTCAGGCGGAAGATGAGACGTGCAGCAGAGTTCTGAACGGACTGAAGGGGGGATAGGTGGCTAAGTGGGAGACCAGTGAGTAGTAGGTTGCAGTAGTCAAGGCGAGAGGTAACGAGAGAGTGGATGAGAGTTCGGGTGGTGTGCTCAGAGAGGAAAGGGTGGATTTTGCTAATGTTATAGAGGAAGAAGCGACAGGTCTTGGCTAACTGCTGGATGTGCGCAGAAAAGGAGAGGGAGAAGTCGAAGATGACACCGAGGTTGCGGGCAGATGAGACGGGGACGATGAGGGTGTTATCAACTGAGATAGAGAGTGGAGGTAGAGGAGAAGCGGGTTTGGGTGGGAAGACAAGAAGTTCGGTCTTGGCCATGTTCAGTTTCAGGTGGCGGTTGGACATCCAGCCAGCAATGTCGGATAAGCAGGCCGATACTTTGGCCTGGGTTTCCGCAGTGATGTCAGGTGTGGAGAGATAAAGCTGGGTGTTGTCGGCATAAAGATGATACTGGAAGCCATGAGACGAGATCAGGGAGCCCAGGGAAGAGGTGTAGATAGAGAAAAGAAGGGGGTCCAAGGACAGAACCCTGAGGGACTCCAACAGAGAGTGGGATAGGGGTGGAGGAAGAGCCATGAGAGTGTACTCTGAAGGTACGATGGGAGAGGTAAGAGGAGAACCAGGAGAGGACAGAGCCCTGGAACCCAAAAGAGGATAGTGTGTCAAGAAGTAAGTTGTGATTGACAGTGTCAAAAGCGGCGGATAGGTCGAGGAGAATGAGGATGGAGTAATGACCTTTGGATTTGGCGAGGAACAGGTCATTACAGACTTTGGATAATGCCGTTTCTGTCGAGTGAAGTGGGCGAAAGCCAGATTGAAGCGGATCAAGGATGGTATGAGAGGCGAGAAAATCAATGCAATGGCTGTGAACGGCGCGTTCAAGTATTTTGGAGAGGAAGGGTAGGAAGGGCTTACCAAACTGAGGCATGTTTGTGAAATGGAGAGGCTCTTAGAGGAACAGCGTAACCAACAGCAAAGGTGGCACTCAATATGGGATCCTTTTATGTTTCATGTCAAGAGTTAGTGTGAGATAGGGGGAACTATGAGGTAGTAGGGCTGGCGGAGACTCAATTGGGGTAGCGGGGGGAAGTTATAATGGTGGGGGGACTTGTTACCTTTATAAAGACTCAAAAATCTTGAAGTGCTTTGGTATTTAATGTGGAAGGTTAACATTGACTGTTACTGTTCTGTATTTGGCACAGATTGAGTATGATGTATGGCCTATGTAGTTGGATGGTCTCTTTCATTATTGTATTGTATGTTTAACCTGTCAATAAAGACTTCATGCAAATAAAAAAAAAACCATCATCTTAAAAAATAACGCTATAGTTATCTAACAGACAACCAAAGATACAGCAGATATAAAGGGTAACATGATCATATTTATAAATCTTTCCAACAATACTAATAGATGTATTCTGCAATATTTGTACCTTTTTAAGATTTACAAATTAGCCAAGATAGAGTTGGCATATTCCAGCTGAGACATGAACAGAGCATGCACCAAAGTCTCGTAAAAAAACACCCATGAAGAGCGTAATGCTTACAGAGTACAGCATTTACATGAGCATCAAAAGTGAACCAACAATCAATCAGTACTCCTAAGTATTTAAAGGCCTCAACCACAGCTATAGGTTCATCCAAAAACATCACTGACAGTGGACAGCTATATTTTCCAGTTAGCCGACATGCAGTGACAATTAAAACATGCAGTGCATGTTAAAATATCACTTATACTTACAAATGTATACCTGTTATTTGTTCTGTGGACCAGCCACTTTTAACCTATATGAGTATTGGCTGAATATCACATTGTCCATATAGGTTTTTGAGCCATCTCCAGACTGCCTCAAATGCCACCCAGATTTAAATTGGCTGATGTTGGCTTTATATAATACTAGGAAAAAAGGCCTGTTTCTGACACCAATGAAACGGGCGCTAGCAAGGTTTTCCTTGGAGTGTGTGTGTTTTATTATTTTGTTACATTTGTACCCTGTGCTTTCCCACTCATGGCAGGCTCAATGCGGCTTACATATACAGGTACTTATTTGTACCTGGGGCAATGGAGGGTTAAGTGACTTGCCCAGAGTCACAAGGAGCTGCCTGTGCCTGAAGTGGGAATCAAACTCAGTTCCCCAGGACCAGAGTCCACCACCCTAACCACTAGGCCACTACTCAACTACAGAGTGTGTGTGAGAGTGAGTGTGTGATAGAGAGAGAGTGAATGTTTGAGTGTGTGTGACAGAGAGAGTGAGACTGTATGCGAGAGTGTGAGTGTGTGTGAGAAAGAGAGTGAGTGCCAGGGGCCCCCCCTCCAAGTTCCAGGGTCCGCTCTCCCTCCCACCCACCCATCCAGTTCCAGGGTCGTTGCCCCCCCTCTCTCCCTCCCTCCCAGTTCCAGGGTAGTTGCTCCCCTCTTCCCCCCCTCCAGCCACCCTGTGATGTTTAAGTGAAAAATTAGGGAGCTGTGATTGTGTGTGTGTGAGAATGAGAGTGTGTGCCAGGGGCCCCCTCCCCCTCCCACCCAGTTCCAGGGCCCGTCTGGCCCCCCTTCAAGTTCCAGGGTCGTTGCCCCCCCCTCTCTCCCTCTCTGTTCCAGGGTAGTTGCTGCCCCTCTTTCCCACCCCCCCACCCCTACAGCCACCCTGCGATGTTTAAGTGGAAAATTAGGGAGCTGTGTAGTGTTAGAGAACGTACCTGCAACGTTGTAAAGCTGACTCCATGGTTTCATTGAAGTGAAGGGTTGGTAAGGTTCGTCAGATTCGTCAATCTGTCACCATCTCTCTCGGCCCTGCCCTCGTGCCTCTGATAGGTCCACCGCCCTTGACGTCAAAACGTGATGACGTTGAGGGCGGCGGACCTATCAGAGGCGCAAGGGCGGGGCCGAGAGAGATGGTTACAGATTCACGAATCTAACGAACCTTACGAACCCTTCACTTCAGTGAAGCCAAGGAGTCAGCTTCAGAACGTTGGATGTGCTTTTTATTATAGTAGAGAAGTTCTTATGTGGTTAGCAAACCCTGGCATCCATATACGTGATTCAGAATACTGACTTTTTAATTATTTTAGTATAGATCCCCTTACATTTTAAAATAAGAAATTTGTTATATATCTACAAATACCCACATAACTTTGAGTTAGGAAAAATACTGAAAATTTACTCGTTATTGTTTATGATTTTAACAAGTCTACGAATTCATGCAGGACACTCACTAGTTGTGTATGTTCTAGCACTGAGGACCATACAAAGTCAGAGTAGAGAGGAGGTGCATACCATTAGATTAAAGCATGCCCCTCCCTGGTTCTACCTGTCCTTATATACTGCTACTACTAATCATTTCTGTAGTGCTGTACACATTATATACAGATACTTTCACTGTCTCTAGTGAGCTCACAATATGTTTGTTTGTTTTTTTGTTTTGTTATGTTTTTTAACCTGGGGCACTGGAGGGTTGAGTAACTTCCTCAGGGTCACATGGAGCTGCAACAGGAAAATAAAAACATAAGAATAAATATTCTGGGTTACACCAATAGTCCATCTAGCCCAGTATCCTGTTTCCAATAGTGGCCAATCCAAGTCACAAGTACCTGGCAGAAACCTAAATAGTAGCACGATTCCATGTTTCAAACCTCTTCTTTGAACGTTTTCTAATTCTGCTATATCTTTTTGGTGATATGGAGGGGCATAATCGAACGGGGCCGGACAAATATATGGGCGGCCATCTCCAAGGCCGGCCCCGGAAAGCGGCATACCCGACCGTATTATCGAAACAAGATGGCCGGCCATCTTTTGTTTCGATAATATGGTTGGGGCTGGCCAAATCTCAACATTTGGGCCGGCATTAGAGATGGCCGGAGTTAGAGATCTCCGCCATTGGTTTTACGCCAATAGTGGAAACTAATGGCGGCCATCTCAAACCCAGCCAAATCCAAGGCATTTGGTCGTGGGAGGAGCCAGCATTTATAGTGCAGTGGTCCCCCTCACATGCCAGGACACCAACCGGTCACCCTAGGGGGGCACTGCAGTGGACTTCATAAATTGCTCCCAGATCCATAGCTCCCTTACCTTGTGTGCTAAGCCCCCCAAAACCCCCAAAACCTACTCTCCAGAACTGTACACCACTACTATAGCCCTTATGGGTGAAGGGGGGCACCTACATGTGGATACAGTGGGTTTCGGGTGGGTTTTGGAGGGCTCACATTTATCACCATAAGTGTAACAGGTGGGGGGGATGGGCCTGGGTCCGCCTGCCTGAAGTCCACTGCAGCACCCACTAAAACTGCTCCAGGGACCTGCATACTGCTGTCATGGAGCTGGGTATGACATTTGAGGCTGGCATAGAAGCTGGCACAAAAATGTTTAAAAAACTTTTTTTTTGGGTGGGAGGGGTTGGTGACCACTGGAGGAGTAAGGGGAGGTGATCCCCGATTTCCTCCGGTGGTCATCTGGTCATTTGGGACACTTTTTTGAGGCTTGGTCGTAAAAATAAATGGACCAAGTGAAGCCAGCCAAGTGCTCGTCAGAGCCGGCCTTCTTTTTTCCATTATTGGCTGAAGCCGACCATCTCGTAACCACGCCCCCATCCCGCCTTCCGTACCCTGCCGAAATGCCCCCTTTAACTTTGGCCAGCCCTGCGATAGAAAGCAGTTGAAGACGGCCAAAATTGGCTTTCGATTATACCGATTTGGCCGGGTTTAGGAAATGGCTGGCCATCTCTCGATTTGTGTCGTAAGATGGTTGGCCTTCTCGTTCGAAAATAAGCAGGATGGTGACCAGAATGCAATATTCAAGGTGACATCACAACATGGAATGATACAGAAGCATTATAGTATTCTTGGTCTTATTTACCATCCCTTTCTTAATAATTCTTAGCATCCTGTTTGATTTTTGGCCACCACTGCACACTGAGAAGATTTCTGCATATTGTCTACAATGACACCTAGATCTTTTTCTTGGGTGCTGACTCTTAAGGTTGACTCTAGCATCAGGTAACTAAGATTCCTTTTATTTTTCACAATGTGCATCACTTTGCATTTGTCCACATTAAATTTCATCTGCCATTCATCTTCCTGGAATTTTTCATAGCTTGCATGTGTTTTATCAACTTTGAATAGTTTTCTGTCACCTGCAAATTTAATCACCTCACTTGTCATTCCAATTTCCAAACCAGGGAGGAGGTAAGCTAGTGATTAGAACACATGATTTATCATTCAGTGGTGGCTGGTTCAAACCCCAGCATTAGCAATTATAATTCAGTGCTGTTTACTTGAGGATGCTTGCATTTGGGACACACTTAGAGTATTGTGTTCAATTTTGGAGGCTGTGTCTTGCTAAGGATGTAAAACGACTTGAAGCAGTCCAGAGAAAGGTGACAAAAATGGTATGGGGCTTTTGCCAAAAGACATATTAGATTGTAAGCTCTTTGAGCAGGGACTGTCTTTCTTCTATGTTTGTGCAGCGCTGCGTATGCTTTGTAGCGCTATATAAATTCTAAATAGTAGTAGTAGTAAGAGACTGGAAGACTTAAATATATATACCATAGAGGAGAGGAGGGACGGGGAGATATGATACAGATATTTAAATACTTGGAAGGTATTAACATAAAAAGAAATATTTTCTAGAGAAGGGAAAATGGTAAAATTAGAGTACATGAATTGAGGTTGCAGGGTGGTAGACTTAGGAGTAACGTCTGAAAATTCTTTTTCATGCAGAGGGTGGTTGATGCCTGGAATACCCTCCTCAAGGAGATGGAGAAAAAAGTGGTATGGAATTAAAAAAGGCGTAGAATGAACACAAAGGATCTCTAATTAGAAAATGAATGGTATAAAAAAACCCAAAACTTAAATGGTTGTGTGTGTGATGAGTGGCACTTTAGATGGTGACTCTAGTTGTGAAGAACTAAGACTGATGCTGAGCAGGTTTGTATAGTCTGGGTCCCATATTTGGCAACCCAGTTAGGATGGGCTGGAGAGGGCTTCAACAAACTCCAATAATTTGGAACATGAGGACAATGCTGGGAAGACTTTGCAGTCTGTGTCACCCAATTGACAAAACAGATTTGGATAGGCTGGAGTGGGCTTCAACAGCAACTTCAGCCTATCCAAGGCTGGGTGGATTTCAATGATCTATAACCCAGAAATGCCAAAGAGAGACAATAATCAATTATTTTAAATCACATTCATTATTGGTTTAATCATGATTTGATAATGTGTGACTGTTGGGAAGACTGGATGGACCATTCAGGTCTTTATCTGCAGTCATTTACTATGTTACTAGATTATTATCAGGCTTTCTTTCGAAAGAGAAGGATGGCCATCTTTCGACACAAATCAGGAGATGGGCGTCCTTCTCACAGAGTCGCCCAAATCGGCATAATCGAAAGTCGATTTTGGGTGTCCTCAACTGCTTTCCATTGTGGGGACGACCAAAGTTCATGGGGTGTGTCGGAGGCGTAGCGAAGGCGGGACTGGGGCATGCCTAACACATGGGTGTCCTTGACCGATTATGGAAAAAAGAAGGGCGTCCCTGACGAACACTTGGACGACTTTACCTCGTCCTTTTTTTCTTACGACCAAACCACAAAAATGTGCCCTAAATGACCAGATGACCACCGGAGGGAAATGGGGATGACCTCCCCTTATTCCCCCAGTTTTCACTAACCCCCTTCCACCCTCAAAAATAATTTTCAAAATATTTTTCCAGCCTCTATGCCAGCCTCAAATATCATACTCAGGTCCATCACAGCAGTATGCAGGTCCTTGGAGCAGTTTTAGTGGGTGCAGTGCACTTCAGGCAGGTAGACCCAGGCCCACCCCCCTACCGGTTACACTTGTGGTGGTAAATGTGAGCCCTTCAAAACCCACCAGAAATCCACTGTACCCACATATAGGTGCCTCCATCACCTCTAAGGGCTATGGTAGTGATGTACAGTTGAGGGGATTGGGTTTTGGGGGGTTTGGGGGGGGGGGTTCAGCACTCAAGGTAAGGGAGCTATGCACCTGGGAGCAATTTCTGAAGTCCATTTCAGTGCCCCCTATGGTGCCCAGTTGGTGTTTGGTAGTTTCTGAGATGGGCGTCCTTGGTTTCTATTATCTCCGAAAATCGGGGACGACCATCTCTAAGGACGACCATCTCTAAGGTCGACCTAAATGTTACCATTTGGGCATCCCCAACCGTATTATCGAAATGAAAGATGGACGCCCATCTTGTTCTGTATTATCGAAACGTATTGATAATACGGGTTTTCCTTCCCCTTTGCTGGGACGTTCCAGCAAGGATGACCTCAGGAAAACTTGGGCACCCCTTTCAATTATGCCCCTCCACGTTAGCACCAGTCCCAGTACAGATTCTTGTGGTACTCCACTATTCACCCTTCTCCATTGAGAAAAATGGTCATTTATCCCTACCCTCTGTTTTCTGTCCAATAACCAACTCCTAATCCAGAACAAAATATTGCCTCCTATCTCATGGGTTTTTAAAATTTTCTCAGTAGTCTCTCATGAGAAACTTTGTCAAAAGCTTTCTGAAAATCTAGATACAGTACATCAACATGTTCACCTTTACTGACATTTTATTCAAAAAAATAAAGCATATTGGTGAGGCATCACTTCCCTTGGCTGAATCTAAACTGACTTTGTCCCATTAAACAATATTTGTCTATGTGTTCCATAATTTTATTTTTCATAATAGTTTGCACTATTTTGCCTGACACTGAAGTCAGGCTTACCAGTCTGTAATTTCCCAGACCACCCCTGGAAACCTTTTAAAAATCATTGCTACATTAGCCACACTCCAGTTTTCAGGCACTATGGATGATTTTAACAATAGTTTACAGATCGCTAACTGCAGATCAGCAATTTAATGTTTGAGTTCTTTCAGTATCCTGGAATGCATGCCATCCAGTCCAGGTAATTTACTACTATTTAATTTGTCAATTTGGCTCAGTAGCAGCCTTATTTTCGAAAGTGATGGGCGCCCATATTTCAACCCAAATCGGGAGATGGGCACCCATATCGCAAAGGCGCCCAAATTGATATAATCGAAAGCCAATTTTGGGCGTCTTCAACTGCAATCTGTCGCGGAAATGGGCAAAGTTGATGGGGCATGTCGGAGGCGTGGTGAAGGCGGGACTGGGGCGTGTTTATTGGCCGAGGAGAGATGGGCGCCTTCGCCTGATAATCAAAATAAGAAAGGCGTTTTTAGTGCGAATTTGGGTCATTTTTGGACCCTTTTTTTCATGAACAAGTCCCAAAAAAGTGCCCTAAATGACCAGATGTCCACCGGCTGGAATCGGGGATGACCACCCCTGACCCCCCCAGTGGTCACTAACCCCCTCCCACCCAAAAAAAACACAACTTTAACAACTTTTTTTCCAGCCTGTATGCCAGCCTCAAATGCCATAACCAGCTCCATCACAGCAGTATGCAGGTCCCTGGAGCAGTTGTTAGTGGGTGCAGTGGACTTCAGGCAGGTGGACCCAGGCCCATCCCCCCCCCACCTGTTACACTTGTGGTGGTAAATGGGAGCCCTCCAAACCGCCCCCAAAACCCACTGTACCCACATGTAGGTGCCCCCTTCAGCCATAAGGGCTATGGTAATGGTGTAGAGTTGTGGGCAGTGGGGTTTTTTTTTGGGGGGGGGGGGGATTTGAGGGGCTCAGCACCCAAGGGATGGGAGCTATGGACTTGGGACGTATTTAACTTTTTTAAAATTGTTACAAGTGACCCCTAGGGTGCCCGGTTGGTGTCCTGGCATGTGAGGGGGACCAGTGCACTATGAATCCTGGCCCCTCCCACGACCAATTGTCTTGGATTTGTTTGTTTTTGAGCTGGGCGCCTTCGATTTCCATTATCGCTGAAAAACAAAACCACCCAGCTCAAATCCACACAAATCCAATGCATTTGCCGGGCACAAACCGTATTATCGAAAAAAAAGATGGGCGCCCATTTTTTTTGAAAATACGGTCTGTCCTGCCCCTTCACGTATCCGTTCTCGGACACAGACGCTCATGGAGATGGGCATTTATGTTTGATTATGCCCTTTCACGTCTTCCAAGTTCACTAAAATTTCTTTCAGTTTCTCTGCCTTGTCATCTTGAAAACCATTTCCATCTTCTTCTGTAAAGATCGAAACAAAGAATTAATTCAGTCTCTCCGCTATGGCTTTGTCCTCTTTGAGTACCTCTTTTGCTCCTTCATTATCTAATGGTCCCACAGATTCCGTCACAAGCTTTCTGCATTTGATGTACCTGAAAAAGTTGTTACTGTAAGGTTTTGCCTCTGTGGCAAGATTCTCTTCATATTCTCTTTTTGCCTTCTTTATCAATGCTTTACATCTAACTTGCCAGTGCTTATGTTGCTTCTTATTTTCTTCATTCTGGTCCTTTTTCCATTCTTTGGTGGATGTTCTTTTGGATCTGATAGCCTCTTTCACTTCAGCTTTTATCATTTGCAAGTTTCCATCTTTCTAAACAAGTGGAATATATCTGGTCTGGGCTTCCAAGATGGTATTTTTAAACAGTGTATACCCCTAATTTAAAGTTCCTAACTTTTGCAGCTGATCCTTTTAGCTTCTTTTTTAATCATTTTTTTTTTCATTTTAACTTAGTTTCCTTTTCAAAAATTAAATGCAGCTACAGTAGATTTCCATTGTGACTTCATTCCAGATATTACCTCAGATTTGATCATTGTTTTCACACAGACCCAACACTCTTACCTCTTGTACTTACCTCTTGGACTGGTACAGTAGTATTTGTTTTGTGGGAACTATTGAATCCAAATTATCATGCTGGAGTTTTGTCTAGGATCCTGCAGCATGGAACCACCTGATGAGGTCCTGGCTGTGTTTTGTTTGAATAGTTTTCTGCATCTTCCTCCATTCCCTATGCCATGTTAGGCATGACAATATCCACCTGTAAAATGCATGGTATGTAAGATATACACATATTTAAAGAATAGCACTTAGGTGAAATTTTGGTTTTTAAGAGTGTATGTTAACATATATGCACAGATATGCTATTCTAATGAATTAAGTGCATAATCAGTATGAAACTGTTAGCACGTACTTTATAGAATTGATCTGCATATAGTTCATTTTCCATTTCAGCATTTACATTTGTGTTAACCAGGATACTTTATGCCAGATTTTAGTTTTCATCATAGTTTCTTAAATTATTTTAGATGCAATCATGCACCATGTAATTTTATTTTCATCTTTAGTGCCTTAAATTACAGGATTGTGTTTTCAGTGGAAAACTGATAGACATTAAGAAAAGATAACAGTGCTGTAACAGCAAGAAAACCTGTCTACTAAATAATATGAAAGCATGTCAGGGTAATGTGGAGGTATACAAAAAATGAAAGCTTGATAATGTCAGAACGTTAAAATGTCATTATGACTACTGGACCTTGCACACAGTCATCTATATTTCAGACTGGTTCAATCTCCTTGAGGCAAAAAAAAAGTTTGTAGAAGTGAAAAGTAGAGTGGAGGTTATTTCTTCATCATTTTGCACTGACTAAAGTCCAACAAGGAAAAAATGTCAACAGACAAAATAAATCTAAACTGATACTTTTTATTGGACTAATACTGTGGTAATTCCTCAGGACCAGACAATCTCAGATTTTCAAGGCTTTTCCAGTGGTCCTGAAGCGCTGCCAGTGGAGGAGTGGATTGAGAAAATTAGGTCTTTGCTGAAGATTTTAACAGTACCTCTGGAAGATCAGGTGGAAGTGATCTGAGATCATTTAAAGAGTCTGGCAATGAACACAGAGGCTGTCCTGTGGAGGCTATTTATGATCTTCTGCAACAGGTGTACTCTGACAAGGTGGTGCTGGGGCCTTGCATACAAGAATTTTAAAATCGCAAACAGGAAGAAAAAGACACAATCTAGGTATTTACGTACAAGTTGCAGCAGAAGCTAGAAGCAATTATGAAGAGAGATAGAAGAATTGGAAATCTGAAGGGGACGCTCAAGGAACAATTTATTCTGGGGATCCAGGATGAAGTACTGAAGTGAGAAATCACCAAGTAGAATGAAGATAACCCCAGTATGCCTTTCTTTGAGTTTATGCAAGCTGCCATTTGCTGGGCAGGACAGGAACATGTACCAATTCCTTTAGAAGAAGTTGTTCCAAAGAGAATCCTGCAGAGGCCTAGAGACGAGGCAAGAGACTATGCCTGGGATGAAGAATCTGCTACAGCAGCCATGATCAATCAGTTGACTAGGAGGAGTGAAAGACAGGAGGAAGAGTGGGAGTGGCAATGGAAAGAACGTACTAGGAGAGAGTGAGTTTCTGTGACAGTTATGGTTCTTCTAGAAACAATGGCCCTGTATATTGGGAGTGAAGAATGCCACAGAGGTCAGCTGGCAGTGACCTGATTTGTTTCTGGTGTCAGGAGCTAGGGCATATTGCCTGAAACTTCCAGAGTGAGTAAGCACAGCTCTCCAGGACAGAGACAGAGGCAATTAATCCATTCTAAGTACCAGCATGGAAAGCTTATCCAAACACAGTCAGTTGAGAGAGACTGGCCCTCTAGGGGACAGTGATTTGAAGACAACTGTTTGAATGCAGAAATCAGTCAGCAATGTTGAAGCTAATGAGGGAAAACTATTTGCTTAAAGGGCCATAGGATCTAGTCTGTTGTTAAAAGTCAAGATTGATGGTGTTGAAGTCTTATGCACAGTGGATACTGGATACAACATGTCCACTATATCGGCCAGGTTTTTTAAACAGTAAAAAGAGAACACAGAGTGTCTGCAGGATTCCAGTCAGCTAACACTCGTCGCTGTTAATGGAACTAACTTGCCTGTGCTGGTGTACATTGACATGGATATACCGGTACTGGAGAGGTAAATTTTTGTAGAAAAGGACAATTTCCAGAAAGGAAGAATTGATAGTGGCACAGTTCAAGGATTAGTTGGCATGAATGTGCTCCTGCATCTGGAGGGTTTATTCAAGGACCTCTCCTGTTTCACTCTGGAACCAGCTAATGTTTTGGGTATACTGTCTGAGATTGCCAAGAAGAAGACGACTAAGTCTGACAAGTGTTTAGGATTTGTTAAACTGCTGGTAAATATGAAAGGTTAGTTGTTGGAAAATATCATAGTGTCCAGAGTATTGTCCCTGAAATATTGGTGGTGACAGCTTATAGAATAAATCTACCTTGGAAATTGATGGTAGCAAATACTTTGGTAACAAAAGTTATCAGATTAATTCATGTGAGGAGTGAGACATCACAATTCCAGTAAGAACTCATATAGCCAAGGTAAGCAGACATTTCAAGATCATCACTACAGATATCGAGAGAGATCGGGAAACGTCTACCACCCATCTGGAGTTAGTTGAAGATTGGAAGTCTCAAATACCTAAAGTGAAGGTCAAATGAGATGCCTTGCAACTGGAACAAACAAAGCTTCTTCAAAGACCCCTTTGGAAACACAGATACATAGGATTTTCCAGTTTAGTTACTTATGAAATCAATACTAGAAATGTGGCACCAATCAAACAACCTTACCTTAGGGTTTTTCTTCATATATATGAACAGCTTAAGAGCCATGTGAATGACATGAGTGAAACAAGGAATTCTTAGAAAAAGTAACAAGCCATGGGCTTCACCAGATGTTGTGATTCAAAGGAAGGATGGAAACCCACCTCTTTGTTGTGACTACTAAAACGTTTACTCAATGACAATAAAGGATGCATGCCCACTGACTCATATAGATGAGTCCCTTGATGCTTTGTTTAGCTCAAAATGATTTACATCTTTTGGATTTGACTTCTGGATATTTTCAGATGGGGATGAGTCAAAGAAATATTGAAAAGACTGCAGTCATGACCCTAGTTGGTTTATTTGAGTGGACACATATGCCTTTTGGTCTCTATAATGCACCCAATGCACCCGTGAGTATCTAGATATTAATGGAAATGGTTTGAAATCTTTTTACTATTACTTGACAATATACTGATATAATCATCTACTTGTGAGAAGCACCTAGAATGTCTGGATACCATGTTCCAGAGACTGAGTGACTGTGACTTACAATTGAAACCAGTAGATGTGCAAGCTCCTGTGCCACAAAGTACAATTCCTGGGATACATTGAGGGGCATAATCGAACGGGGACAACCATCTCTAAGGATGTCCCAGTGAAGGGGTGGGGAAACCCGTAATATGGAACCAAGATGGCCGTCCATCTTTCGTTTCGATAATACGGTCGGGGACACCTAAATCTCAACATTTAGGTCAAACTTAGAGATGGTCATCCCCAGTTTTCAGCGATAATGGAAACCGAGGACGCCCATCTCAAAAATGACCAAATCCAAGTCATTTGGTCATGGGAGGAGCCAGCATTCGTAGTGCACTGGTCCCCCTGACATGCCAGGACACCAACCGAGCACCCTAGGGGGCACTGCAGTGGACTAACTGATGCACTAACTCAATGGAAAAAAGCATGCAGTGGTCACTAACCAACTCCCACCCCGAAAAAAACAACTTTAAAAACTTTTGTCTTTTTTTTTTTAAGAGTATGGGTGAAGGACGTCCTTTGCTATGCCAATTGAGGATGTCCTTTGCTATTTATTTATTTAGATTTTGCTCACACCTTTTTCAGTAGTAGCTCAAGGTGAGTTATATTCAAATACACTGGATATCTCTATGCCTCTGTCCCTGCAACGGCAGTTGATGTCCCTGTGATAAGGATGTCCATGCCTGCTGTGCCTCCCACACCCCCTTTATTTATTTGGATTACAAGTAGTAACAGTGGGATTTGAACCAGCCACCTCTGGATTACAAGACCAGTGCTCTAACCACTAGGCCACTCTTCCACTCCATTGCTTTTCAGTTTACTTCACTTCACTCCACTCCACTCCCTTGACATTTGGCCATCCCTGTGGGGGGGGGGGGCAGTTGAGGATGTCCAAAATGTTTGAAAGAAGGATGTCCACACCCTCATTATGCCTCCACTGACACAAACATACCTCCCACCCCCAGGGACCTGCATACTGCCCCCCACAGGAATGGCCAAATTCCAAGAGAATGGAGTGGAGGTGTGGCCTAGTGGTTAGAGCACCAGTCTTGCAATCCGGCGGTGGCTGGTTCAAGTCCCACTACTGCTCCTTATAATCCAAATAAATGAAGTGGGTGTTAGAGGCATAGCAGGCATGGACATCCTTCTTACAGAAACATCCAGGCATGGATGTCCAACACAGCAGGGATGGACATCCTTCTCACAAAAACATCCAGGCATGGATGTCCTTCTCACAAACATCCACATTTTGGACGTCCTCAACTGCCATTGCAGGGACGGAGACATAGAAATATCCAGTGTACTTGAATGTAACTCACCTTGAGCTACTACTGAAAAAGGTGTGAGCAAAATCTAAATAAATAAATAGCGAAGGACCTCCTTAACTGCTGTCACAGGGACGGAGGCATAGCAAAGGAGGTCCTTCACCCATACTCTAAAAAAGACAAAAGTTTTTAAAGTTGTTTTTTTCAGGGTGGGAGGTAGTTAGTGACCACTGGGGTAGTCAGGGGAGGTCATCCCCAATTCCTTCTGGTGGTCATCTGGTCATTTTTGTGGCTTGGTCATAAAAAAAAGGACCATGTAAAATCAGCCAAGTGTTCATCAGGGACACCTTTCTTTTTTCCATTATTGCTTGAGGACGCCCCTCTGTTAGGCACGCCCCAGTCCTGCCTTCGCTACGCTTCCGACATACCCCTGGGAGCTTTGGAGGCTCATTTTCAAAGCACTTAGCCTCCCAAAGTTCCATAGAAACCTATGGAACTTAGCCTCCCAAAGTGCTTTGAAAATATGCCTCTTGGTCATCCCCGTGATGGGAAGCAGTTGGGGACCCAAAATCGGGTTTCAATTATGCCAATTTGGGCGACCCTGATAGAAGGACGTCCATCTCCCAATTTGTGTCGGAAGATGGGCGTCCTTCCCTTTCGAAAATAAGCTAGATTGTATCCAAAAAAAGGGTGTCTATGGATCAAGAAAAGGTCAAAGTCCTACAAAAATAAAAAATTCCAGAGAACAAGACTGAAGTACACAGCTTCATGGAATGCACCAGCTTTTACCAATGATTTGTGGCAAACTTTGCAGAAATTGACAAGAAAATCAGTCAAAGGTGAAAAAGAGACTGAATTTGTATGGACAGAAAAATGCCAAGCTGTATTTGATACACTGAAGGAGAAGCTTACTTCCATGCCTGTTTTATCCTTTCTGGTGTTCACAAAGCTGTCTATCCTGACAACAGATGCTAGCTACAAGGGTCTTGGATCTATACTTAGCCAAATTCAACAAGGGGAAGAAAATTTTATTGCATTTGCTAGTAGCAGTTATCAAGTTAGAGCTACCATCCTTAAAGTGGGCCATTACTGAAAGATGTAGGGAATATTTAATTTATAAAACGCTCATAGTCAGGCTTTATCACAATCCATTGAAATATTTGGAAACAGCCAAGGTGCAGGAGGATGATGCTGCTGAGAAATATTTTTAAGACTGGGTTGTTCTTTGAATACAGTGAAAAGTAAAGCTAAAGGAAATCCAACTAGCAAGCAGCATGAAGTGTGTAAGTGCTTGGTTCTGGAAGAACATCAAATGGGAGTGATAAAAGGGCAGAGGGAAGACTCAAATTAAAAAAAAACATTATTAACATTCTAGAGTTCTTTGGGAGAATGACTGGGTGCAGCTTTTTCAACAGAGGTTTCTGAGGCATCACAAGATTGAAGGTATTTAAAAATTCAAACCATATAATTGATATGTTGGGAAGTAACTTAAGTGCCATAAAGATCCCAAATAAGGCTGAAGAAATTAAAATGGTACACAGAAATCTTCTAAAACGCTTTGAATTAAACTTGGAAGATCCAGAGTTCTGTCAAATTGTGTCAAATAAAGTTTGTAAAAGATAAAACATCTGAGTTACAAAATCCTGATGAATACAAATGCCTTTGGTACATTATTCAAACTGAGATTATTGTTAGACATGGTTTCTATGTAATGAATGTGTGGGTGTCAGATGAAGAAAGTGTGCAGAGATCATCTAGAGCTAATAAGGGTGTCTGTTCTATTTTTCTATGGGAAAACTTTGTTTTAGAATGAATGTGTTTGTTGAATAATGATTATGACTTTTGTGAATTTCCTGTCAAACATTCCGAAGTTGGGTACTTCATAGCTCAGTCATGAGGTAACTAAGCTGGAGATGAAGATGGATGATTTGTTTTTTTGGAATTTCACCAATGAAAGTTATGCTCTAGTACCTTGAGCACACACATTTCAAATGTTAGAAATGCTGGATTAGCAAATTGTGATTAACAGTTCAACTCTGTGGGAACTCTGTGGGTAAGATGGGAATGGGGGTGGGGAGTTGTATCTGGAAAATCTGAGAATCTAGCTAGGGATGGCCCAAAAATTAATTTGGCTTTCACAGTTGGTTGTATTGAGATGTGATGTCTCCTTTCTCTATATACCTGTATGACAGACCAGGTTAAAAAAAAATTTGCCCAAGTGTGTTGTGAACTGGAAATTTTGTGAGTCCTGCACACCTGAGTACATGGGATTCCAGTTGGGGTACCAGCTCCTATGTTTTCAGGATGTGCCATATGAAAGCCTATAAATTATTGTCGGCATACCACAGGAAGGCATAGAGACCTTCCAAATGAGTCTATCTATGCCAGTACCCCTGTGTAGTATAGGGAATTAATTATGTGATGTATATATTGAGGTGGCATAAAACTTAGGAATGGAAAGGGAAATGTTGAGGGCAACATTTGTTTTTAAGGTCACACGATTGTAACCAAAGATTACATTTTTTAAAAATGGCCACTTGCTAGATGTTTTTGTGTTCTGTGCATTTATCTTTTTGGTCCATAAAAAAAACAAACCAACAAACATCCAAGAGAAGAGTTCACAAAATCAAGCCATAGGGATGTAGGAGGAGCCATCATTCTTAATAGACTGCCCACACAGACATCCCAGCAGAGCAGTGGGGCACCCTAGGGGGCATCGCAGTGGACTTCATCTAAAAGCTCACAGGTACACATTTCATTGTTGCTCCCTTATATTGAACAGTGAGCCCTCCAAAACCCACCAAAACCTATTGTACCCAACTGTACACCAGTATAATAGCCCTTATGGTTGCAGTTGTCACCTATATGTGGGTATAGTAGCTTTTTGATGAGTTTTGGAGGGCTCACACTTTCTACCATACGTGTAACAGTTAGAGTGGATTATTGGTCTGTGTTCTCTTCTCCACAGTGCACTGACCACTAGGGGACTCCAGGGACCTACTTGCTGCTCTAATAGGACTGGCTATAACATCTGAGGCTGTCATAGAGGCTGGTATGTACTGTTTGTTTCACATCTTTGGGGGATGGGAGGGGGAGTGACCACTGGGGGAGTAAGGGGGTCATTCCTTTGTTCTTCCAGGTGCCATCTGGTCATTTAGGGCACTTTTCTGTGGGTTTGTCATTATTAAAACAGGTCTAGCTCAAAATGTCTTAGTTTTACTCCTGGACATTTCATTTTGTTCCATTATGATTGAAATACATCCAAGCCTTAGGAATGCCCAAATCCCATCCTTAAAATGCCCCAACATGCCTCATTGAGAAAGAAGAATCAGAAAGAAAAAAATATATCTAAATATTTATAGAAACAGGAACACAGCTCTTGACTGGGAAAAAAAGATCAATTCTTTAATATTAACATTGTAAATTAATAACATTTTGAGAATTTTTAAGAGCTATACATTGCTAAGAGATACTTCTCTGATATTGCTGTTATACTCTGGAAAATATTTTTAAAAAGAAGTTCATTATTGTGAACAAGCTGACAATTATCTGTAAAGATAATGAATAAGTTAGAAATGTTATTATGGGGGTGTGGTCAAGGTGGCGGCATAACCCAGCAGCTTTTCTGCTGTGCTCCTACCTGCTGAGGTTTCTGAGTTTCCTACTGAAAAGGTGTGGTCAAAACTACTACCCCAACAGTAAGGACCTCATTCCCTGTACAGCGGTTAATAAATGAAGTACACCACCGGGACCCCTTAGCAGGAATATGAAAGAGTTCTCTGGCAGTAGCCTCTGGCAGAGAATAATCTGTGGCCTTGGGGATAGATGTCACCTTGTCTCCTCTGGAGCGCAACCCACCGCCATGTCCACTTTACCTGACGATATTCGATGAGCTTCCTGCTGTTGGAGTTGCTGGATGGGAGGCCTTGCTTATAGTCCAGTAAGTAACAGAAGTGGAGACTCTTCTTCTACTGCTATGGAGAGTGGCAAGTCAATGGTAGTGACTCTTGAGGGTATAACGCTTTTCAGAAGTTGGACATAACAGTTACTAAATCAATACAAGAACATGGTAACATAGTAGATGACGGCAGAAAAAGATCTGCACGGTCCATCCAGTCTGCCCAACAAGATGAACTCATGTGTATACCTTACCTTGATTTGTACCTGTCTTTTTCAGGGCACAGACCGTATAAGTCTGCCCAGCACTATCCCCTCCTCCCAACCACCAGCGCCGCCTCCCATCACCGGCTCTGGCACATACCGTATAAGTCTCCCCAGCACTATTCCCCGCCTCCCAACCACCAGTCCCGCCTCCCACCACCGGATCTGGCACAGACCGTATAAGTCTGCCCACCACTATCTTCACCTCCCAACCACCAACCCCTCTTCCCCCCACCGGCTATGCTTGTATGAACTGTTGATTCTTTGACTAAGAGTCTGCAAGGGACTAAGGTGGAAATTACTACTCAAATCTCTGGAGTTATCTTTCCTAAGGCCCTTGGCATATCTCCTTTGGATGCTATTAAGTAATACCTTGTTGAAATATTGAAATTTACCCCTGAGACTATTCCTTCTCTGAACCAAATTTATTATATTCTTGTTAAAAAAAATCGTTAGAGGAAATTAAAGGGACAAGGAATCAAGAGTCAAAAAATCATGTATTATATATATATGAAATCCTGGAATCATCTCTTGAAGAAAATTCTGAACAGTCTCCATAGTCTCGTTTGTTTTTGATCAGGATTTAAATGCTGTGATGAAGGTATTCTTTTGTAATGCTCAAGCTTTATTCTAAGGGCAAAAGATATGGATGTACCCAGAAGTAACAAGACAAATTGAAATGTGAAGAAAAATCTGTTTGGCTATGAAGCAGGATGCCCTGTCTCTAACTTGATAGTATTATGACAGTTGTTAAGATAGTCCACAAACTGTTCTAATTGAAATTGAGTACCTTTCCATAACAGGAAAATAGCATCAATATAGCGCCACCAGCAAATGACTAGAGAAAACCATTCACAAGCATACAAACCATTTGGTTTCAAATGCAGTCATAAATAGATTGGCAATCGTGGGAGAACAAGCAACCCGCATGGACACCCCAACCTTCTGAAAATAATACTTGTGATTGCAAGTAAATTAATTCTGTGTCAAAGTTATTTGGGTAAGAGCTAACAAAAAATCCGTAAGAACTAAATGAGGATGTTGTCTTCCATCTAACACCTTTTCCAAAACATGCAGGGCTTCATCTTGAGGTATTCAGGTATAGACTAATGATTAAAAGAAGCCCTCTTTGTAAATGAAGGTGTACCTTTCAAATTGAGGTGTCTCTGAGTCATACTGAGGTCTTTTTCTCCTCTATTTTTTGGCATTAAATAGTATAAGGCAAACCTCCAGATACAGAATAAATTATTGTAGAAGTAGCCCTTACCACCACCCATTAAGTAGGCAGTGAGGGTACCTGCGTTAACCTTGCACTAATCAGTTAGCAAGTGGCGAAGTAGCTATGCTGATTAGTGCAGGGCATGCCTACTCTCCACCCCCACACCCTATTTTTTACCTTGTGGCTAGCATGTGCCGAACACAAAACTACCATAGAACACCTGAACATGCTCCATGGTAGTGCCTTTTACCCTGTGGTAAATATATGTTAGTGCTTACCACAGCTTAGTAAAAGGGCCCATTAATAATTAGTACATATTTTCCTCTCAGTTTCTTTGAGAAATTGTGAACAGGGTAGTTTTTTCTAATAAAGATGCCTGGTGTGAAGTATCATCTGGGTCACTGGAGGAATGGCCTAGTGGTTAGGGTGGTGGACTCTGGTCCTGGGGAACTGAGTTCAATTCCCACTTCAAGCACAGACAGCTCCTTGTGACTCTGGGCAAGTCACTTAACCCTCCATTGCCCCATGTAAGCCACATTGAACCTGCCATGAGTGGGAAAGCATGGGGTACAAATGTAACAAAAAAAAAAAAATCTAGTAGAGAGTAAGACAGGATATGCTCTTGGGGGCTGGGGGGGGCTTACAGTAAGGAAGAGAGGATACTGGACCTCTGGGGTAGTGAATTGATTTGCTCTTTTCTGACACTGACAAGTCAGATTATGACCCATGAACTGCATGTCTAAAGGCTCAAACTTAAGAAGCCTGACAGCTGCATCTTACTTGCTAAAAGCTCTGACTTCAGCATTCTGTGTAGCTATTCCTATACTTTCTGCTGAAACTGTGAATTCTGGGTCAGGCTGACTCTTAAGAGCAGTATTCCACCCTCCCTGACAGAGTCGGTGCCACTGAGACTACTTCACAAGGTTTGAAGGCGAAGAAGTGTTGAGATTTTAGATAACACTATGATAAGACCTGGGTCCTAGGGAAATTCCTGTAACGAAATAGCACTATAAACTCCTGTGAAACAACCTTGGACTTATTATAAGATGCTGTGTTCCATAAACATTCAGATAGTGTTTTTCCAGGAATTAGCTGATGTAACAAAGAAATTAGCTGGAATTAGCTCAGTTTGCAAGGTTGTATGATTTGGAAGGGAATTGCTGACCAATGCATTGTGCAAAAGAGAATATAAGTGGCTGTTGTATTCTATGTAGTCAGAGGGGTGAGATGATCAACTGAATGACTCTTTATCACAGTGGTCTCTCTCTCTCTCTCTCCCTCTCGTAACAAATGCTTTACGGCCTACTTACTTTGCCTAATTACTTTGCCTGATTACTTTGTCTAATTGCTTTATTGCCTGATTGCTTTGTTATCATCTATATTGGAATAAAGACTATCCCTATAAAAGGAACATAGCTTCTGTCCTTTCTGCCTTTTCTATCACGGTATCTTGGGGCGGATGTAAGGAGGTAGAAACCTTATTTGCCCCACATTTCCAAATTGTATATTTCTCATGGTAAGTAGATATATCAGAGAAATAATTCCCACATAATTACAGCCCTCACTGATACCAGGTTGTCAGAGGGGGCCATGTAAGAACAGACTCCACTATAAACAGTAGGGAAAAGGAGATGATGGAGACTGGAGGGTAGAGAAAGCGAGGGGAAATGCTGGATTTTGAGTGGTGGAGAGGTGGCACGTAGCTGATGGTTTACCTAGAGCATCACATTCCCCTTGAACCAGCCCTGAATATCTGTTAGAATCCATTAATTGCTACAACAACAACAGCAAATACAGCTTAGCTGTTAAAAAAAAGTCCCTGTTTGATAAACTGTAAATGTCTGATCTCTTTTGCATGTTCTACTTTTATCCACCCAGCTGGGAAACATATTTTATAAACATGTATATCATTTGACCCTGAAAGTCCTTGCTGTGAATGGCGAGTAGGAAAAGAATGTGTTCAGCACTGAGAAATGAATGATTCAATGAAAACCTTTACCCAGCCAAGCAGTACGCTGAATTCCAACTTATTTCCTACTGAGGAGATAAATGATTTCATAAACTGTCTCTGAATTGTGGTTGTTTATAATCTTTCACCTCCTGAAAACTACTCCTGTATTTGACTCAGTACAGGACAATATGCATTTCCGTTTCTCTTTTTTTCAGTGCTCCACGGATAAAAGCGTTTGATTTGTTACGCACCCCAATTCAGTTTTTGTACAAGTGCTTCTTTTTCTAATTTGTAGACCCTTATTTTATATTTGGTGAAGGTCTGACTGTGTTTTTTCTCTGAGGTGTTATGTTAGCATACAACTTCTGTATAGAGAGCTATAACAGTCCAACATACTCTTTTTTTTTTCCAATAGGAGGCATTCTAGGGCATTATAATACAGTAGCAGTAACACCACAGATTCTCCCCATAATCAGGCACTTTATGAAGTAACAAAATAGACTGCAAAACAGATACTCAGAACTAAAGACTTGAGAATTTGAATATGTATACTCTTCAGGATAGGAGGAATAGGGGTGATATGATACAGATGTTTAAATATTTGAAAAGTATTAATACGCAAACAAATCTTTTCTAGAGAAGGGTAACTCCATGTGGAAGCTTAAAAGAGTAAAACCTTTCTTCCCGAGGTACGTATTCCGCACCCTGGTACAGTCAATGGTAATAAGTCATCTGGACTACTGCAACGCACTATACGCTGGATGCAAAGAACAAACTATCAAAAAACTACAAACTGCCCAGAATACTGCTGCCAGACTCATATTTGGAAAAACTAAATATGAAAATGCAACACCCTTAAGAGAGAAGCTCCACTGGCTCCCACTTAGGGAGCGCATTACGTTCAAGATCTACACGATTATACACAAAATCATTCACGCAGACGCCCCAATCTACATGCTAAACCTTGTAGACTTACCTCCAAGAAACGCCACAAGAGCATCCTGCAAGTTCCTCGACCTGCACTTCCCCAGTTGTAAAGGACTAAAGTACAAGCAGATGCACGATACTACATTCTCATACTTGGGCATGAAATTGTGGAATGCACTGCCTACAGACCTGAGAACAATCAACAAAACTATTTTTCGCAGATTTCTAAAGACATATCTCTTCAACAAGACATACAATGAGAACTAACGGCCACACAAATCCGCCTGACAACCCACTCAGCCAAGATAACTCACCACTATAACTACCTAATCACCCCTTTCATCTTCCTTCTACCCTTACCTAACCTCGACACAATATTAAATGTATCTGTCACCCTGCAATGACTTTGCTAACAAAATATGTAAGCCACATTAAACCCGCAATGACTATGTTAACAAAACTATGTAAGCCACATTGAGCCTGCAAATAGATGGGATAATGTGGGATACAAATGCAATAAATAAATAAAATAACCAATAAAACTAGAGGACATGAAATGAGGTCAACATAGGAATAATGTCAGGAAGTAATTTTTCATAGAGAGGGTGGTTGATGCCTGGAATGCCCTCCCACAAGAGGTGGTGAAGTCAGAAATGGTAACGGAATTGAAGCATATGTGGGATAAACATAAAGGATTCCTATATGGGAAGTGAATTGAATCAAAACAACTAAACCATGCTTATGTGTCAGATCCAGTCATTGAAAATTAAGCCAGTGCTGGGCAGGCTGCTATGGTCTGTGCCCTGAAAATGGCAAGGACAGCTCAAGATCAAGTATGCATATGTTATCATGTTAGGGAGGAGTGGCCTAGTGGTTAGGGTGGTGGACTTTGGTTCTGAGGAACTGAGTTCAATTCCCGGCACAGGCAGCTCCTTGTGACTCTGGCAAGTCACTTAACCCTCCATTGCCTGCCGCATTGAAAGTGTGGGGTACAAATGTAACAAAAAAAAAAATCCTCAATTAGGAGTTCATCATTTTGGACAGACTGGCTGGACCATGCAGGTCTTTATCTGCCATCATCTACTATGTTACACATCAAACCCGCCATAACAAGCACTAACTCCCAGGACTAAAACAGTAAAAGCCTGGCCTATGAAACATCAAGGTAGTTTTGTTTTGTTTTTGCGGAGGGAGCAATGCCCCTCCATCAAATCAGTGTAAACTGTGCACATTCACACCCTACCTGCCACAGACACCTCCACTTTGCATGGTCTCTGTCATTGCAGAACTCAGGTTGCTTCTGCCCCCTGGCCGCAAGTGAGAAGAGTACATAAGTACATAAGTATTGCCATTCTGGGAAAGACCATCGAGCCCAGCATCCTGTTTCCAACAGTGGCCAATCCAGGTCACAAATACCCGGCAAGATCCCAAAAATGTACAAAACATTTTATACTGCTTATCCCAGAAATAGTGGATTTTCCCCAAGTCCATTTAATAACGGTCTATGGACTTTTCCTTTAGGAAGCTGTCCAAACCTTTTTTAAACTCCACTAAGCTAACCGCCTTTACCACATTCTCTGGCAATGAATTCCAGAGTTTAATTACACATTGAGTGAAGAAAATGTTTCTCCGATTCATTTTAAATTTACTACATTGTAGCTTCATTGCATGCCCCCTAGTCCTAGTATTTTTTTGAAAGCATGAACAGATGCTTCACATCTACCCGTTCAACTCCACTCATTATAGACCTATATCATATCTCCCCTCAGCCGCCTTTTCTCCAAGCTGAAGAGCCCTAGCATAGCCTTTCCTCATAGGGAAGTCATCCCATCCCCTTTATCATTTTCGTCGCCCTTCTCTGCACCGTTTCTAATTCCACTATATCTTTTTTTAGATGCGGCAACCAGAATTGAACACAATATTCGAGGTGCGGTCGCACCATGGAGCGATACAAAGGCATTATAACATACTCACTTTTGTTTTCCATTCCTTTCCTAATAATACCTAACATTCTATTTGCTTTCTTAGCCGCAGCACCACACTGAGCAGAAAGTTTCAATGTATCATCAACGACGACACCTAGATCCCTTTCTTGGTCCGTGACGCCTAACGTGAAACCTTGCATGACATAGCTATAATTCGGGTTCCTATTTCCCAATGCATCACTTTGCACTTGCTCACATTAAACATCATCTGCCACTTAGACGCCCAGTCTCCCAGTCTCGTAAGGTCCTCTTGTAATTTTTCAGAATCCTCCCGCGATTTAACGACTTTGAATAACTTTGTGTCATCAGCAAATTTAATTACCTCACTAGTTACTCCCATCTCTAGGTCATTTATAAATATGTTAAAAAGCAGTGGTCTCAGCACAGACCCTTGGGGAACCCCACTAACTACCCTTCTCCATTGAGAATACTGACCATTTAACCCTACTCTCTGTTTTCTATCTTTTAACCAGTTTTTAATCCACAATAGAACACTACCTCCTATCCCATGACTCTCCGATTTCCTCTGGAGTCTTTCATGAGGTACTTTGCAAACGCCTTCTGAAAATCCAGATACACAGTATCAACAGGCTCCCCTTTATCCACATGTTTGTTCACCCCTTCAAAAAAATGTAGTAGATTGGTGAGGCAAGATTTCCCGTCACTAAATCTATGTTGACTTTGTCTCATTAATCCATGCTTTTGAATATGCTCTGTAATTTTGTTCTTAATAAGAGGACAGAAAGTGCCAGGGTATTGTGATAGGAATTACAGCCTCTGCTAATAGGCTTGCTCCTCAGCCAGTGCTAGCAATCTGGGGTGGAACTTCAGGGCATCAGAGGCCAAAGAGCAGCATGGCTGGAGGAAGGGTGCTGCAGCTTCCATTGGTGAACTGTCAAAAACAAAAATCCCAAGGGAGAGAAAAAAAATATAAACAAAACTCAAATATAGTCAAGCCCAAAATGTGAAAATATCAGATACCCAGTGAATTATACAACCCTGTATAACTTTGTTTGAAAAGGGAGCCAGGGAGAATTCAGTATAGGCTGTGACCACAGCCGAGCTTAATATCAGTGAGTTTAGCCGAAATCGGCTCACTTGAAAGCTCTATACATCATTGATACTCCAAATGTTTTATGTCCCTTAATTTATTGCTTTTTTATCAAACACATATACTACATTTTATATTTTATTATGTTAAATTGGGATTGTGAAAAATTCTATGGGATTCCATATGAATGAAAAGGAGCAAACTTATCTTGCGCTAAAAATAAGCACATACATAAATATATGAGTATCACTAGCATTTAGTGCACGCTAATGATTAGCATGCACTGAAACCACTAGCGTGCCTTTGTAAAATGCCCCCCCCAGAGATTGCTGTGGCTCCTGCCCAATCCCCCCCCCCCCCAAAAGCATATCATGACAAATCACCCCAACTCCCATCCCTTCCCTTCACAACCTGTACCCTGATGGCCACCCGCAACCTCCTTAGAGCATCACCTGACCCACCCCCATCCATTTATGATTCACTTCATACCAGCACTAGATAACGTAATTTCAGCATTTTTTTGCAGGTTTATACCCACCCGCCCCATCTGTTTTTAAGTATCTTCAGCTTACATTTATATTGTTCATTTTAAAATACTGGCTTCAGTAATCAAATTAGTTTTCTATAATATGGTCACATAGAGGGGCGTAATTGAAAGGGGTGCCCAAGTTTTCCTGAGGACGTCCTTGCAGGACGTCCTGGCGAAGGGGCGGGGAAACCCGTATTATCGAAACAAGATGGGCATCCATCTTTCATTTCGATAATATGGTCAGGGACGCTCAAATCGCGAAATGTAGGTCGACCTAAGAGATGGTCGACCTTAGAGATGGTTGTCCTTAGAGATGGTCGTCCCCGATTTTCGGCCATAATGGAAACCGAGGACACCAATCTCAGAAACGACCAAATCCAAGCCCTTTGGTCATGGGAGGAGCCAGCATTCGTAGTGCACTGGTCCCCCTCACATGCCAGGACACCAACCGGGCACCCTAGGGGGCACTGCAGTGGACTTCACAAATTGCTTCCAGGTGCATAGCTCCCTTACCTTGTGTGCTGAGCCCCCCCAAAAAACCCAAACCCCACTCCCTACAACTGTACACCACTACTATAGCCCTAAGGGGTGAAGTCTCATCCCCCCCTACCTGTTACACTTGTGGTGGTAAATGTGAGCCCTTCAAAACCCACCAGAAACCCACTGTACCCACATGTAGGTGCCCCCTTCACCCCTTAGGGCTATGGTAGTGGTGTACAGTTGTGTGGAGTGTGAGTTTTTTTAGGGTGGGAGGAGGTTGTGACCTCTGGGGGAATAAGGGGAGGTCATCCCCATTTCCCTCCGGTGGTCATCTGGTCAGTTCGGGCAACTTTTCGAGGCTTGGTTGTAAAAACAATGGACCAAGTAAAGTTGCCCAAGTGCTCGTCAGGGACGCCCTTCTCTTTCGAAAATAAGCCTGATAGTTTTCTCTTTGATGCAGGTAAAATATGTGCATATATCTTGAACATATTGTAATGCAACACACAAAGTTGAAACCTGAGAGCCACAGATCCAACTGTCAAAGTGTAAACCCTGTCTGTTGTACATTTATAAACTCTTCCATTAGCACTCATTATGCAATTATCATTAAGAAAATAGGAAAAAAATCAATTAGGATACCTTTCATTCACTCATTTTACGCTTAGATCAATAAAAAGTGATGCATATGATGATTCTGAGCTCCTTAAGAATTCCCATTAAGATATTTAAATATCGATAAGGATGCGAGATTTGTAGGGAAATAGGATTGTCTGGAAGTATGAGAGCAAAAGGAAAAGCCTACTCTTGAATTCAAAGCTATAATAGAACTTATTATCAGTGGCTGAAACTAAAAAAAAAAAAGTATTACAGTATCTATACTTGGAGACTGGAAATATAGGATTGCAGATCACAGCTTTGCAATAGCCTATAGCAAGCATAATAACACAAATAGACGCAGGTAAAGACCAAACTGACTTCTCCTATTTACACTGTAAATATGCTGTCCAACTGCCAGCAGCTTGACTGCTTGTCGATTATCCATTTTTTATCCAGATCAGTTTTAATTTTCTACCTCATTGGACTTCTATCACCCTGAGCAGTTAGGCATACAGGATCCCTAGGTGCCTATTCATGGCACCTTGTTATAAAATTACCCTTAGATCTCATGATGTGGAGCTTTATTTCTTGTGAAAATATCAATGCAATCCAAGCTCCCCCTAAAGAGATTTATTAGTATGGATAAGGTGAGAAATTTACTTGTTCACAATTGTTTTGAGCTGTCAGGTATGCTCTGTTATTCATTTGAGCCATCCCTCCACATTAAGGCCATATTTGTTAAGGCTTGTGTGAAAAGAATTTTCCCTGAATATACATACAGCGATATTAGCAAGAGAATAGAGAGGGAGATATCTAATCAAGCTGAGCAGGATGGGGGTGGGGAAGCAGAGTGACAGATTTTTTTTTATAATAAAACACTTGAGTTCCTTGATAAATCATAAGTAAGCTATAACTTTTCAGTTCTAAGTCCATTAATATAAAGGTTGGAACATTTGCCAACCCATCTGTCCATATTTAAATTCTCTTTTGTCAGAAAAAAAAGTGCAAAGATCTTTTGTGCTGGTATGTGGCAACCTTCAGAATTATCTTGAACAAACCTATTCTTGTCTGTTTATTCAAGCCAGCAGGGTAGACAAGGGGTGGATCTGAGATTTTAGTAAAGGCATGAATAAATATAACTCTTGGCCAAGAAATTAAGACCAGTAAACTCCTCCAGGTGGATATAGGATGGAGTCCAAGTTGATAAATCATTTCCGAAGTATATGAACCTCTAAAGAAATTATCTCTCAACTTGTGAGGAGTAAGACTTGTTAGATATAATAAGTACAGCTATTATATCATCTTTCACAAGTTTTCACCCCAGTTCATACACTCTGTACAAGAAGCAAACATCTTTTGTTTTGAAAACTAGCAGGCTTATTTTTGAAAGAGAAAGACGCACATATTTCGACCCACATCGGGAGATGGGCGCCTTTCTCTCATGGGCGCCCAAATCGGTATAATCGAAAGCCAATATTGGGCGTCTCCAACTGCAGTCTGTCGCGGGAATGAACAAAGTTGATGGGGGCATGTCGGAGGCTTGGTGAAGGCGGGACTGGAGCGTGTTTATCGGCCGAGGAGAGATGGGCGTCCTTGGCCGATAATGGAAAAAAGAAGGGCGGCAGTAGCGAGAATTTGGGCCGCTTTTTCTTGAACCTTTTTTTTTTCACAAACAAGTCCCCAAAAAGTGACCCAACTGCCCAGATGACCACCGGAGAGAATCGGGGATGACCTCCCCTGACTCCCCCAGTGGTCACTAACCCCCTCCCACCCAAAAAAATAACTTTAAAAACTTTTTTTTGCCAGCCTGAAATGTCATACCCAGCTCCATGACAGCAGTATGCAGGTCCCTGGAGCAGTTGTTAGTGGGTGCAATGGACTTCAGGCAGGTGGACCCAGGCCCATCCCCCCCTACCTGTTACACCTGTGGTGGTAAATGTGAGCCCTCCAAAACCCACCCGAAACCCACTGTGCCCACATGTAGGTGCCTCCCCTTCACCCCTTAGGGCTATGGTAGTGGTATACAGTTGTGGAGAGTGGGTTTTGGGAGGGGGGGTTGGGGGGGCTCAGCACCCAAGGTAAGGGAGCTATGCACCTGGAAGCAATTTGTGAAGTTCACTGCAGTGCCCCCTAGGGTGCCCGGTTGGTGTCCTGGCATGTGAAGGGGACCAGTGCACTACTAATCCTGGCCCCTCCCACAACCAAATGCCTTGGAGTTGTTCGTTTTTGAGCTGGGCGGCTTCAGTTTCCATTATGACTGATAACCGATACCGCCCATCTCAAATCTGCCCAAATCCGATGCATTTGCCCGGCACCAACCGTATTATCTAAACAAAAGATGGACACCCATCTTTTTTCAAAAATATGGTCTGTCCTGCCCCTTCGTGGACCCGTCCTCGGAGATAGTCACCCATGGAGATGGGCATCCACGTTCGATTATGCCCCTCTTTGTGAACAATGTTAATCACAAATGAAATAACAATGATCCAGGTTTTTGCCCTGTGCAGGATCAGTTGTGTACTAGCTATAACTGACTGATACAGAATTAAAGTGATTCAGATCCACTAGAAAATGTTCAGATTTTCATTTTAAAATCACACATAAAAGAAAAGCTTCCACTACTACACTCACAAGGTATCTGATAAGCAAAAAGTATAAATACTGTGGCTGAGAGACTTGCAGGCTAATTTTCAAAAGAAAAAAAAACGTCTAAGAAGTGACATAAGTCTGCATTTGGACATTTTTCTCACAAAAACTTCCAAATCAGTATTTTTGAAACCAATTTTTAGACATTTTTCTATGAAGTCAGTCAGAAGTACGTCCAAATCTCACGGAGGCATTTCAGGGGCGTGTTCAGGGCGGTACTTAGGTGTTCCTAAGACTTAGACGTTTTTCAGCCATAATGGAACAAAACAAAAACGTCCAGGACTAAAATTTAGATGTTTTGAGCTAGACCTGTTTTTATTATGAATAAGACACAAAATGACTAGATGACCACTGGAGGGAATCAGGCATGACCGTCCCTTACTCCCCCAGTGGTCAATAACCCCCTCCCACCCCCAAAAAATGTGATTAAAAACATTGCTGGCACTTTTTTCTCATGTGTTTGACTGTTTCCACAGGTATGTACCAGTTCCGTCTTGCACGGTCTTTCTTCTGTCATATTAGCTCCCCCTTTTTTTTTGCCTTTTTACACTTAGTTTTAGCACTAAAGGACAAGTCCATAAACCACTACTAAATGGACTTGGGAAAAATCCACAATTCCAGGAATAACGTATAGAATGCTTGTACATTTGGGAAGCTTGCCAGGAGCCCTTGGCCTGGATTGACTGCTGTCGTGGACAGGATGCTGGGTTCGATGGACCCTTCATCTTTTCCCAGTGTGGCATTACTTACAGGGCCGTGCCTAGGGTCTCTGGTGCCCCCCTGCAGACTATCAGTTGGTGTCCCCCCCTCGTGGCACTAGATGCAAAGGAAATAGGAGCTGAAAGATGGAGTGCATCTTTGTGGGATTGCTGAACAAATAGAGGGTTTACAACCACTTAGCTTTTCGTGCTTTCATGTTCACAAAATTAGTAATTAAATCTTTGATATCTAACTGGGCACATATATCATTCTCAATAGCAATCATGGCAAGGCTTACAAGCCTTTATTGCGAAATACTTGATCGCAAATAATCCTATATAATAATTCTCACCTCCAACAGGATGTGCCTGGGACCGTGTCTCCCTCGGAGGTGGTCTGCTAGGCAGGCACGCACTGACGTCAGTGACAGCTGATACCAAAGCAAGGCTCCTCTCCCTGTGTTACAGCCCACTGCACCTCCCTTCCGCGACCCAGTCGACCCCCCTTCTCGGCGAAAACTGTCCCCCGCCGCCATCCAGTACCTGTGCTGACGGGGGACCCCAACCCCATCAGCTGAAGTCCTGTGCTGGCCTTCGTGCCGTTGCTTCTTCAATGATCTTCGGTTCAAGTTCCTCTGCGTGCATCTGACGTCAGACGCATGCAGAGCAACTTGGACACAAAATCATTGAAGAAGCAACGCCTCGAAGGACAGCACAGGACTTCTGCTGACGTGGGTTGGGGTCCCCCGTCAGCACAGGTACTGGACGGCAGCGGGGGACAGCTTTCGCCGAGAAGGGGGGGTCGACTGGGTCGCAGAAAGGGGGAGTGAAAACAGAGGGACGGCAGAGTCTGGAACAGCGAGGGAGGGAGGGAGGGTGGGGGATGGCCTTGCTAGCGCCCGTTTCCTTCCCTTTTGAAACGGGCATTTTTTACTAGTTTTTTATGATTTTTAACCGTGAAAATGATCTCTCACCACTTGCCACACTGACAGGAATTGTCAGCAATATTCTTAGAAACAAATTGCTATACATTGCAAAATAAGATAGCAGATGTAAATTCTCAAAGTGGACATATTCCAAACACTAAAATGAAAATAAAATGATTTTTCTCTACCTTTGTTGTTTGGTGACTTTCTTTTTCTGATCATTGATAAGTCTCTGACTCTAAAGTTTAGCAATTTCATTAAAGCAAAATATATTTTCACATATCTCTTCCTATCCAAGGAGAATTTTTATATAAAAACAAACACCAAACAAAAACAGATTTTCACTTACCAGCTCTTCTACACTACACCTCAGTAAAGAGACTATGTTAAAATGAGAATGGTGAAAAAAAACTTAGGGGGGCAACTGAGAGGGTAAACACTGTACAACAGGCATGGACGCTGTTCAAAAATACCATCCTGAAGACCCAGGCCAAACATATTCCACGAATTAGAAAAGAAAGACAGAAGTCCAAAAGACAGCCGGCGTGGTTAAAAAGTGAGGTGAAAGAAGCTATTAGGGCTAAAAGAAACGCCTTCAGAAAATGGAAGAAGGAACCATCTGAAAATAACAAGAAACAGCATAAAGAGTGTCAAAGCAAATGCAAGGCGCAGATAAAGAAGTCCAAGAGGGATTACGAAAAAAAGATAGCATTAGAGGCAAAAAAACATAGCAAAACTTTTTTTTGGGGTATATTAAAAGCAGGAAGCCGGCAAAAGAATAAGTTGGGCCGCTGGATGACAGAGGGATAAAAGGGGCGATCAAGGAAGATAAAGATGTAGTGGAGAGATTGAATGAATTCTTTGCTTCGGTCTTCACCGAGGAAGATTTCGGTGGGATACCGGTGTCGGAAATGGGATTTCAAACGGACGAATCAGAGAAACTTACTGACTTCACGGTAAACCTGGAGGACGTAATGGGGCAGTTCAGCAAACTGAAGAGTAGCAAATCTCCTGGACCAGATGGTATTCATCCTAGAGTACTGATAGAACTGAAAAATTAGCTTGCGGAGCTACTGTTAGTGACATACAATTTATCCTTAAAATCGAGTGTGGTACCGGAAGATTGGAGAGTGGCCAATGTAACGCCGATTTTTAAAAAAGGTTCCAAGGCAGATCCGGGAAATTATAGACCAGTGAGTCTGACGTCGGTGCCGGGGAAAATGGTAGAGGCTATTATCAAAAACAAAATTACAGAGCACATCCAAGGACATGGATTACTGAGACCAAGCCAGCACGGATTTTGTGTGGGGAAATCTTGCATGACCAATTTACTTCAATTCTTTGAAGGAGTAAACAAACATGTGGACAAAGGGGAGCCAGTTGATATCATGTATCTGGATTTTCAAAAGGCATTTGACAAGGTACCTCATGAAAGGCTACAGAGGAAATTGGAGGGTCATGTGATAGGAGGAAATGTCCTATTGTGGATTAAAAACTGGTTGAAGGATAGGAAACAAGAGAGTGGGGTTAAATGGGCAGTATTCACAATGGAGAAGGGTAGTTAGTGGGGTTCCTCAGGGGTCTGTGCTAGGATCACTGCTTTTTAATATATTTATAAATGATTTAGAGATGGGAGTAACTAGCGAGGTAATTAAATTTGCTGATGACACAAAGTTATTCAAAGTTGTTAACTCGCGACAGGATTGTGAAAAATAATAGAAGGGCCTTACGAGACTGGGAGACTGGGCGGCTAAATGGCAGATGACGTTTTATGTGAGCAAGTGCAAGGTGATGCATGTGGGAAAAAAGAAACCCAATTATAGCTACGTCATGCAAGGTTCCACATTAGGAGTTATGGACCAAGAAAGGGATCTGGGTGTCGTCGTCGATAATACACTGAAACCTTCTGCTCAGTGTGCTGCTGCAGCTAGGAAAGCGAATAGAATGTTAGGTATTATTAGGAAAGGTATGGAAAACAGGTGTGAGGATGTTATAATGCCGTTGTATCGCTCCATGGTGTGACCGCACCTTGAATATTGTGTTCAATTCTGGTCGCCGCATCTCAAGAAAGATATAGTAGAATTGGAAAAGGTGCAGCGAAGGGCGACTAAAATGATAGCAGGGATGGGACTACTTCCCTATGAAGAAAGACTAGGGAGGCTAGGGCTTTTCAGCTTGGAGTAGAGATGGCTGAGGGGAGACATGATAGAGTGGAGTGGAACAGGTGGATGTGAAGTGTCTGTTCACGCTTTCCAAAAATATTAGGACTAGGGGACATGCGATGAAACTACAGTGTAGTAAATTTAAAACAAATCGGAGAAAATGTTTCTTCACCCAACGCGTAATTAAACTCTGGAATTCGTTGCCGGAGAACGTGGTGAAGGCGGTTAGCTTAGCAGAGTTTAAAAAGGGGTTAGACGGTTTCCTAAAGAACAAGTCCATAAACCACTACTAAATGGACTTGGGAAAAATCCACAATTCCAGGAATAACATGTATAGAATGTTTGTACATTTGGGAAGCTCGCCAGGTGCCCTTGGCCTGGATTGGCTGCTGTCGTGGACAGAATGCTGGGCTCGATGGACCCTTGGTCTTTTCCCAGTGTGGCATTACTTATGTACTTATATAGAAAATATAAGAATGGTAATATAAATATAACAAGTACAAAGGACATAGTAAATGATATATAATAATGTAATACTATCAAGCCCCCATCAAGAGAAAAGAAGGTGCAAATCTAAAAAGAAAGGCAAATATGTGCAATAATCAAGGTTAGTCACCCACAATTTGGTACTAATATCAATATTAAACTCCACTTAACAATAGGAAAGAAGTTCATTAAAAAAATGTCTATTTTTTTTAAATACTGTTTTGAACAAGAGAATCTGTGGTGAAAGGAACTTCAAGGAAGTTCTGTTTGCCTACACCTGAGACTAATTCCTTACTTAATTACTATTATTTGCCTGATAAAAAGAAACTCCAATCGGTTCAGCAAGAAGCTGATCAACAAGTAACATCTAAAATATGTATCTTCTAAAACTGTAGTCAGATCTAAGTACTTCCTCAAGAGAATCTCTGGTAAAAGCAAATAAATTTAAGGAAATTTTAAAACAACGCAAGTTACATGCTCTTCTGGCATTTTCCATCAACTCTATATTTGTATGAATAACATGAGAATCCGTTATAACAGACACAAAAGCAGTGTTAAGAATAGAAACTTGAGTTTCTCGACCTAAGCCGCATAAGCATCTACATGCTCCCAACATGCGCCAAAATGGAGTTACCATCCAGCTACCACATGGCTCTTGAGGTAATTTCATTTTTGGCACCTGTCCAATACGCGCATTTTAATAGTGCTGCCATACAGCACCTCTGTGAGCAGCTCCAACCTCTCCCCCACCAGGACATAAAGACACAATTCCACCCCATCCACCTCGAGAGCATCACCTCTCTTGCATTTCTAACCACTGGCACATTCCAGTCTATGCCAGAAGTCAATGTGGGTCTCACCCAGCCCGCCATCTCAACCTGCCTCACCCAGTTCCTTGATGCCTTCCTTACCCATACCTCTGACTATATCAGCTTTCCCAGGTCCTCCAGAACAACATAGCAGAGTTTCACACTATAGATCTCTTCCCCTCGGTCATAGGCATCATTGACTGCACACCTGTCCCACTCAGAGCCCCTTCTCCCCCCCCCCCCCCCCTGGGTACATGAGGTTTCCTACATAAATCACAAAGCTTTCCACTCCATGAATGAATATGTAGTTTGTGTGTGATGCCCGAGGGAGATTGGGGATGTGTGTGCATGGTACCCAAGCTCAATTTACAAATCCTACATCCTCAATTATTCTGGGATCTACCAGAGGTTCAGCTGAGGGGAAATCTCTGGTGGCTGGATCCAAGGTAAGTGCTACAGGATCCCCCCCTCCAACGATTACACTCCCTCCCTCTAGGTGCCTACACAATTCCTCACTCCAAAACATCAGCAGACTAGCCTATACACACCCTTGTTTCCCATTCTTCTTTCCCCTACAGGTGACATAGGATACCTCCAATGAACCTGGCTCATGACCCCCAGTGTCCACTCCCAAACTGCAGTGGAGGAAGACTAAAATAATAGATATTGGACCACTTGCAGCATCATTGAGAAGACATTTGGACAGCTTAAGAATAGGTTCCGATATCTGGCTCATTCCTGAGGGGAGCTCCTCTACAGGTCAGAAAAGGCAGCCAAAATTTTCATGACTTGCTCCATGCTGCACAACCTGGCTCTGAGAAGACAAGCACTGCCAGAAGATGGACAGCAACCCCAGCAGCAGGCCAAAGATACCGAGGATGAGGCACCCCCCCCCCCCCCCACACCACCAACAAAGATGGAGTGCCCACCAGCTGAAGATCTGAGCCAGGGAAAAACTAGTCCAAGCCAAATTTCTAGTGCAGGAAAATAGCATTCCCACCACCACTACCCTCTCTGTGCACACACCAATCACACCCCTTCCCTCCCCTCCCACATCAGATCCTCTTCCTCCCCTCATACCCCACTCACCCCTCCCCATCACACACACACACACCTCCATCCCCCAGTACCCAGCTAGCCCTGTAGCAGCCGACCCCTCTTACCGCCTTTTCCTCCTCCCCCTCTCCCTCATTTCTGTCCCCATACCTTCTGGAATGTGCCTTGTCCTCCTTGTCCAAGACATTCTTTCGCCATGCTGTCCCTCCCATATGCAGATGGAGAGTCTTCATCCACCCCCTGTGTGGCTCACAGTGTCCTCATTCTCATCTCCACTTGATATGTCGGCTGCCTCAGCTGCTACTCAAGAATATGGCCATTTGGCTGACTGGGATTCTGAGTTTGAAGTGGGCCTGCACCTGGCAAGGGCATGTGGGCCTTCTGGGAGACACCAGCTCTCAGGGTTGGTGGCTGTGGCATATGTACTGGGGTGTCCTTGCAGGTACATAAGTATTGCCATACTGGGAAAGACCAAAGATCCATCAAGCCTAGCATCCTGGTTTTCAACAGTGGCCATCCAGGTCACAAATACCTGGCAAGATTCCAAAAAAGTACAAAACATTTTATACTGCTTATCTTAGAAATAGCGGATTTTCCCCAAGTCCATTTAATAAAGGTCTATGGACTTCTAATTTAGGAAGCCGTCCAAACCTTTTTAAAAATCTGCTAAGCTAACCGCCTTTACCACATTCTCTGGCAATGAATTCCAGAGTTTAATTACACGTTGAGTAAAGAAACATTTTCTCCTATTCATTTTAAATTTACTACATTGTAGCTTCATCGCATGCCCCCTAGTCCTAATATTTTTGGAAAGCGTATGTTTGGCTGGTGGTTGGCCTGTAGATGGAGCAGGCCTGCTGCAGGGAGTTGGTGGTGTAGCAACGGTGCCCTCAGCAGCTGACAAGATAGCAGTGTAGGCCTGGAGATCCTGACAGATCCCCAGGAGCTGCCACCAGATGTTCTCTGTGACCTGTTGCTGTTCCAGTCACATGAGTTACTGCTGCTCCACCATATCCTGCTGTGCCTGCCCCCCCCCCCCCCCCCCCCGATACAGTGCATCAATTCCGCAGTGGAGCAACTTAAGGGTCGGGGGGTCCATTGTATGCATTTATTGTCCTTTCCAGAGCAGTGAATACACTCCTATAGCCACATTGAGCCTGCCATGAGTGGGAAAGCGCGGGGTACAAATGTAAAAAAAAAAAAAAAAATTCCTCCATAATTATGCCATTTTGAACCTTCTCTCCAGTCCTGCAACCCTTTTTCAATCTGTCAAGAAGTGGGGCCCCTCACTGCCCTCAAGGATATTCCGGGGGCATTCAGTTGCAGTTCTTGTTTTTCATCCCCTGCATGTGGCTCAAGCCTGGTGACTACACTATTCCCCTGGTTTGTGCCCTGCTGATCCCAGATTGAGGCTATTGCTCCTATGTGCAAGCTTCCCTGCTGTTTAGTGCCTGACTGAGTGTAATTCTGATAAAATAAACATGTGTCTGATGGTTCATTTGCTCCTGACTCATGTAAATATCCCCTGCAGTTGTACATTGCTTATTTCCCTTTCCTACTCATCAATGTATACCATTGCTGTACAAATGTTAATATGTAAATATGACACAGATGTTTGCATGTATTTCAAGGCCCTCAGTCATGTTGCTTTTGGGTAAGGAAGCATGCGGAACAAAGATTAAACCATATTGCCTATACATATCTGCTGATTGCTGCCAGGCAGGTTGCTAGTGTGAGACAACATACCTTTACTATGAGCAGCCCTATTCCGTGTGCCCAAAGAGTTTTGGTATTCAGGGTCTTCGGGGGTTGGTCTCCTGATGCAAGCTGTAAGGAACAGACAGGGGAAACCTTCGAGCAGGCAAATTTTGGCCACAGCAGTACATGTGCAGCTCAACTTTGGCCCAGCAGGGTACCTATGTACCTATCACCTTTGATAAGGACACCTGTGAGGTGACCCAGGTTCCAGCCTCCAGCATTGAGCTGGACTTGGGGAATCACATGCCAGTTGTCAGCTAAAGATTCTGTCACAGACCCTGCTGCCCCATTGACCCCCGTGTTCACCCCCAATGTCTGGTGGCAGCATAGAAATGGTCCCATCACTATGAAGGTAGGGACCAGGATAGATGGGGAGGGGTATAGATCTATGTGGCACCTCATTATAGCTTGGCATGGTTGTTGGGAGGGAGCCCATAATTTCTGGATGTTGGCTGATTTCAGCAATGCCCCCCCCCCCCAAAAAAAAAAAAAATTCTTTATTTCTATATTGGCGTATTTAGAAACATGATTACTGCTGAGTTGGGTAATACTGAAACTCATTGCATTGATGAGACAGCTATGGCATGTATTACAACCAGTATTCAGTACATGAATGCTGCTTTGATCCTGGGGGGCAATACTGGACACTTACCTTGCCAGAATGTTTCTAATCTGTCTCCCAGCTCTAGGGGGGGGGGGGGGCAGGTGGTGGTGGTACTTAAATAGAATCCTCCTATGCCTCTGGCATAGGAGGATCAGGAGCTATGTCTCCTCTTCTGTGTAATTGGTCTCTCTACGTAGGGACATCTTTACATAGTATGGGCTGTTCCTCCATGTGCAAAGCTATATATACAGGAACATCTACATGCTGCCACAGGAATATCTCTATGCTCTTACTGATGTTCCCAGTGATACGGTTCAAGTGGTGTATTTTCAAACAGCAGACATGGTTTTTGCCGCTTTTTTTAGGACATAATGATTCAAGTTGTATATTTTGCCTATTTTTGAATCTCTGGAAATGTTTCTATTTCAGTTCGATTATACCCCTCTGATTTTGGACATTTTGTGATAAATGTCTCTAGTGGCATTTAGACGTTCTATCGAAAAAATGCCCCTCCAAATGTGCTAGCATTGAAATATGTTAATCAAGTGAATGTTTCTTTGTAGTTATGATGCCTTTGCTGCAGACAGAAGAGATTGTGGTTTGGATTTGTGGTGATTCTTATGTTTTCTGGACATAGAAACATGCTGAGAAGTCAAGAATAGAAGCACATTTGGGATGGATTTCGCAAGGATTTTGGATTTATTGGCTTGGAATCAGAGGAATACACTGAAACCTTCTGCTCAGTGTGCTGCTGCGGCTAGGAAAGCGAATAGAATGTTGGGTATTATTAGGAAAGGTTTGGAAAACAGGTGTGAGGATGTTATAATTCCATTGTATCGCTCCATAGTGCGACCACACCTTGAGTATTGTGTTCAATTCTGGTCGCCGCATCTCAAGAAAGATAAAGTAGAATTAGAAAAGGTGCAGCGAAGGGCGACTAAAATGATAGCAGGGATGGGACGACTTCCCTGTGAAGAAAGACTAAGGAGGCTAGGGCTTTTCAACTTGGAGAAGAGACGGCTGAGGGGAGACATGATAGAGGCATATAAAATAATGAGTGGAGTGGAACAGGTGGATGTGAAGCGTCTGTTCACGCTTTCCAAAAATACTAGGACTAGGGGGCATGCGATGAAACTACAGTGTAGTAAATTTAAAACAAATCGGAGAAAAGTTTCTTCACCCAACGCATAATTAAACTCTGGAATTCGTTGCCGGAGAACGTGGTGAAGGCGGTTAGCTTGGCAGAGTTTAAAAAGGGGTTAGACGGTTTCCTAAAGGACAAGTCCATAAACCACTACTAAAAGGACTTTCCCCCCAAATTTGGGAGGAAAATGTGGGTGCGCAGATTACAACAGTTAAGAAGATGAACCCAATAGGAAACAGGATATCCTCACTGAAATCTGGCCATTTTGTATTATATAGAAGAACAATGAAGAAAAATGGGCACAAACTCCAGAGGTTATAATTGCTGTTTCACTTTCTACCAGCTAAATAACCTCAAAAATATCTCTCACATGCTGGCACAAAGAGGGTCATAATTGAACGGGGCACCCAAGTTTTCCTGAGGGCATCCTCGCAGGACGTCCCCGCGAAGGGGCGGGGAAACCCGTATTATTGAAACAAGATGGGCGTCCATCTTTAGTTTCGATAATACGGTCAGGGACGCCCAAATCTCAACATTTAGGTCGACCTTAGAGATGGTCATCCCTAGAGATGGTCGTCCCCAGTTTTCAGCGATAATGGAAACCGAGGACGCCCATCTCAAAAATGACCAAATCCAAGTCATTGGGTTGTGGGAGGAGCCAGCATTCATAATGTCCCCCTGACACCAACCGGGCACCTAGGAGGCACTGCAGTAGACTAACTGATGCACTAACTGAATGGAAAAAGGCATGCAGTGGTCACTAACCACCTCCCACTCCGAAAAAAACAACTTTAAAAACTTCGCTATTTATTTAGATTTTGCTCACACCTTTTTCAGTAGTAGCTCAAGGTGAGTTACATTCAGGTACACTGGATATTTCTATGCCTCCGTCCCTGCAACAGCAGTTGAGCATGTCCTTCAAGCAATGCCTCTGTCCCTGCAATGGCAGTTGAGGATGTCCAAAATGTGGATGTTTGTGAGAAGGACATCCATGCCTGATATGCCTCTGACACCCCCTTTCTTTATTTGGACTTTGGATCACAAGTAGCAACAGTGGGATTTGAGCCAGCCACCTCTGGATTGCAAGACCAGTGCTCTAACCACTAGGCCACTCCTCCACTCCACTCCCTTGAAATTTGGCTGTCCCTGTGGGGGGCAGTTGAGAACATTCAAAATGTTTGAAAGAAGGACGTCCACGCCTTCGTTATGCCTCCGCTGACACACACATACCTCCTCCCCTCCCTCCTCGATGAGTTGCTTTCTCCAAGTACCCATGGTTACATATTCTGAGCGGTGACCCCTTACGAAGGTATACAGCTGAAACACAGACCATGTTGGGTTCAGGTGATACATGTGACATTTTAGGAGAATAAACCTTTTGAAAGATATTTGACTCCTGTTCGTTTGTTGGAACATCCTTCAACCCGGCTCTTTGCTTGTATGTCTGCTATGGAAGGATTCTCCTGCCCTCCTTCCTTCTATTCATTGTGGATATCCTGAAAACCTGACTGGCTGGGGTGCCTCTGGGACAGGCTTAGGGACCAGTGACATATAAGTGTTCTAGGATGAAAAATCCAATTTGTGTGCATACTATAATTATATGCAAATGATTACCTTTGGTTTGCTTAAACAGTAGCATGAGAATGCAGTTAATATGAAGGATTATGAAATAATGACCTGCTTTATCTATACAACATCCCACTAGAAATAAATTTAGCAGCACATTTAGAGAAGTGTATTATATAAAATGCTTCTTCTTTTTTTCTAGTTTTACTTATTCCTGAAAGAATGCATATTGTAGAATGTGATATAAAAGCATTCCACTCTTGGTTCATCTCTAAAAAAAGAAAAAAAGGATACAACATAAACTTGATCTCTCCAACGCCCAGTGCACAGAGACTCTATGTTCAGCATTGCTTATTGACAATCTCTAAAATAATGACCCAGTTTACTCTGCATAGCCTACCATAAAAAGCCAAATGAGACCTCATGCACAAGTATAATTAAACACTGATGTGCCTCTGAATGAAAGAGCTGTAAGAATAATGACTACAAATGTGCACTGTACCAACTAGAACAAGATATGTCACAATTATATATGTGCAGGTTGATTTAATTTGACAAGACTCTGAGCAGTAGTGAGCCTGTCTCAGAAGTGCTAAACAACACAGTCCTGTGTGCCTACAAATGAGCTGCTATTTATCTTTGATAACTTACATGTGTCAATTAGTAGTCTTCTTAATCTAGCTAGAAGCTAATGTTGGTGGAAAAATGTGTACTTTGTTTATTTCAGTCCACCATTGTTCTTTATACTTGTGACAACCTGAGCAAGGATTGGGAGTGGGCCGGTGAAAAAACACAGCCGGACGAAAGGGATGAACATAAAAATAAGTATTTATTCAAAAGCATCCTTGAGCCTCTTTCTTCCAGGGCCGAGACATAGGGTAGGAAAACCTCTTCAGTTCAGAAGAACACGATATTAAGGAGGCCTCCAGCGGAAGGCCTAACACAGTCTCTGACTGTCAGGGTTGTCATGCCCCAAACACAGCCTATGTGTTCTTGGGTTTCAACCGAGGTCCGGGTCTGACTCCAACCAGACAAAGCAACATCTGCATGATTCAGTCCAACAGTAACAATGGCTTACCTCAGCCAGGTCATGGTACTGGAACAGAAGCTTGCAGTGGGGATTCAAGTCTTCCTTCCCTGGGCCTCCTTAACCCCAGCCTGGAACAGTCTTTTAAACATCCAGGTAGGTGCTCCACCCCTCCTTTCATACTTCTTCCTGGGGCGGGACCAGTGCTCTTAAGGTGGCCCAGGCTAGTTAGACAGGGACTTTTTTTAAGGGTGAAGAGCAATGTTCTATAAACCCCCTCACAATACTCAAACAAAAATCCATAGACTCAGACAATTTGTTTTGGTCTAGCAATTTGTACATGTGTTGCCAACGTCACAGACAGAGATGATTTTCAAACTAATTTAGCCAAGTAAGCAAAGTATTATCCAATTAGATTGTCCTGGTTGAAAATTGCCCCCTCACACTATCTTGAATTATGTGCAGGCTATCACACTGTATTCCCAGAGGTGTGTATAGATTTGAGAATAGTACATACATCACATGTGGACAACCACTCACCTTGGCCTTTGAAAATTAACTAAAAGGTTGATTGGTACAAAAGCACTCATATAGATTTCAGTGACATGAACTATTGAAAGTTACTCTAAAAATGATTTTAAAAATTGGGTAGTATATAATACTACTTATACAAAAATGATGTTAGCCAAAACCTGATTGGGATGAGGTTACGTTGGAAACTTACACAGAAATTATTAAGTAAAACAGGCCTCAACAGTCCAGGGCAAGATTATTTACAATAATTATGACAATACATACCTCTTGAGATGTTCATTAAGGAGTATGTATTGTCATGATTATTGTAAATAATCATGCCCTGGACAGTTGAGGCCTTTTCTATTTAATAATTTCTGTATACATTTCCAACATAGTCAAAACCTGATTGGGAAGGGGTTACTATCATTTTTGTATAAGTAGTATTACTAGTGTTTGACCTTCCAATATTTTGTGGTTTCTGCTAGTATATAATACAAATTATAACAATACACTTAAATTGCAAAATACAGAAAGAACAAAAACATATCCTGGATTTAGAGGATATTTAACATTATCACTGTTCATACTGAGGGCTAGTTACTTAGGGAAATGACTGTTTACACAAGCAGGTCAAATGAAAATTGTCTGTTCTACCAGTGAGTAAAAAGATGTTCATCCTACATCATACATACTTTTGCTCACATTGAGTAGAGGCATTCTCAGAGCTGAGGTTAGGGTGGAAAATGCAGTAATTGTCTGCCTGTGTGTATCTCCCAAATTCCATCTGCCGCTATTCAGTGGGTGGCGGTCAGCATCTTTTTAAAAGCTAAATGTTGCCAGCTAGATTAACCCTGGATATTAAGTGCCGGACCATGAATGGGCACATGCACTGAATATTGAAAGCTAATTTGCCCGACTGTGGCTGCCAGGGCTATGTGGGTCCTGGCCAATATTCGGTCCCAATGGTCTTAGTGGGGTCAATGGGGGCAGGAGCAAAGCCTCCTTATTCCTGCCCCTTGTGATTGCCATCCTGAAAATTGCTACCATGACTTCTCATGACAGTTCATCGAAATTGTGTATTATCATGAGGCTTCCATGAGAGGCCATTGCAGACATTTTTAGAAAGCAGCCACAAGGGATAGGAGTGAGGAGGCTTTGTTTCTGCCGCTATTGACCCCATTAGAACCACCAGGGCTATCAGGTAGGCCAGGGGCCTACCTAGAAAGTGGGTGGAGGTTGGGGTCTTCTTAGATATGGGGGGTCTGCATGGTGGGGCCAGGAGGGGAATCGGGGAGCATTTTTAAAGAAAAATAATTATCTGGGTACTGGCCAATATTCAGTGCCAGCACTGGCATAGTTAAGCGGGTGGATTTAGGGCTGCTCAAATTCACCTGCTCAGATATGAGGGTGCCAGTACTGAATTCTACTTGCACCTGCATAGCCCCTAGCAACTCCCCAATGCCACTGCGAATACTGCCCCTGACCTACCCACTATTTCTGGAGCAAGTCAGAGATGATATTCAGCAGCACTGCCTGGTTTTGAGCTGCTGAGTATTGGAGATTAGGTATCAACAGATGATCTAAGCGGGTAGGAGCCTCTCCTGTCCGGTTAAATCACTTTGAATTGGATGGCATATTTGTATCTACCCTTCTAACTGTGAATCACAAATTTTGTACATAAAGGGCTAGTTTCAATATATGATACCCCAATATGAGCAACAGAAACACCAGCGCTATTATAAAGGGCGATCCCAGATAAGCGCTCTTTATAGAATAGCATTGGGCACCAAATTCCACTTTTAGTGTTGTTCTCTTTGAATTAGCTTTATTATTGTATTGCACAATTTGGATTCACATCTGCTGGATTTGGCTTTTACTGTGCACTTGTATGACATGGTGTATTTTGTTTAAAGATATTGCACATTTTCTGTGTAAAATGATTTGCCTTTAGTTGTTTTATGCACTTTTAATTATGTTTGTCACTGATTTTTTTTTTTATTTTAACTTTATGATTTTATTATTTATCTTGATATTTCTATATTATGTTTTTTATTTGGACATATTATTTATGATTTGTATGATTTTAATTAAATTGTTTATGTATTAGTTTTTATCCCTGATGCAGCCTTTGGGCAAAACATGGCCACGTTGGGTGATGGTTTAAATAAAACTGCACATCTCTTCAGAATGCTTATCTGCTTGTTGTGTACTGCTACTCTTAGTGTGGATCATCGTCTCTTATTATTTGCTGTATTTCCAGATAACATTAGGCCTGCTGTTTGGCCACTCTGAGAGCCAGATGCACTAAAGTTGTCAGAGCCGTTCCCTACCAAATTCCATAGTGAATCGGTAGGGAATGGCTATGCATCAAAGAAAGGGAATGCAAATGAGTTGCTCGTTGCTCTTTCAATGCAGGGGGGAGGGGGAGTGGCAGCCTCGGGTGGGGGGGGGGGGGGCGTCGGAAGGGAAAAAAGAAAGCAGTGCTTGTCAGGGACGTCCTTGAAGGATGTCAATGTTAGGCACAGACACGCGCAACTTTTTTTTTTTTGCTTTCGGACAGCAGGCTCCATGTTAGGAGTCACAGACCAAGAAAGGGATCTAGGTGTTGTCATTGATGATACGTTGAAACCTCCCGCTCAGTGTGCTGCTGCAGCTAAGAAAGCAAATAGAATGTTAGGTATTATTAGGAATGGAATGGAAAACAAAAATGAGGAGTTATAATGCCTTTTTATCGCTCCATGGTGCAACTGCATCTCGAATATTGTGTTCAATTCTGGTTGCCGCATCTCAAAAAATATATAGTGGAATTAGAAAAGGTGCAGAGAAGGCTGACGAAAATGATAAAGGGGATGGGATGACTTCCCTATGAGGAAAGGCTAAAGTGGCTAGGGTTCTTCAGCTTGGAGAAAAGGTGACTGAGGGAAGATAATATGGAGGTCTATAAAATAATGAGTGGAGTTGGAACGGGTAGCAGTGAAGCATCTGTTTACACTTCCAAATATACAAGGACTAGGGAGCATGCGATGAAGCTACAAAGTAGTAATTTTAAAATGAATCAGAAAAAATGTTTCTTCACGCAACGAGTAATTAAACTCTGGAATTCATTGCCAGAGAATATGATAAAGGCAGTTAGCTTAGCAGAGTTTAAAAAAGGTTTGGACGGCTAACTTAAGGAAAAGTGCATAGACCATTATTAAATTAGACTTGAGGAAAATTCACTATTTCTGGGATAAGCAGTATAAAATGTTTTGTACTTTTCTGGGATCTTGCCAGGTATTTGTGACATGGATTGGCCACTGTTGGAAACAGGATGCTGGGCTTGACGAACCTTTCATCTGTCCCAGTATGGCAATACTTTGTACTTACTTATGTATAAGCTGTAGGTGCAAAGTTTGAAACTCAGATATCAGTGTGGACGGGCTTTATGTTAATATATAAATACCTTATGAAATTTAGTCTAGTCAATACTTGAAGCAAATTCTGCAAATAATGCACACACACATACACTTTCACAGATATATATTGGTTTGTTTGTTTATTTATTTTACTTTTTGGTAACATGTTTTAATTTTGGCAAACCTGTTCTGTAAATTGCTTTAATTGTTTTCATTAGCAACTGCATTATTTAAAAGTTTTAAATAAATAAAAATAAATAGTAAGCCCTCAAGAACATAAGCACAAAGCTTATTTGTAAGAACACAGTGAAAATTCTCCTACCTGTCCTAGTCAAGATATTTAACCCCTGTTTATTAAGTCACGCTAGTGGCTGCCATGCCATGCGGCAGCCACTATCATGGCTTAGTAAACGGGGGGGGGGGGGGAAATAAATGTGTATTTGAGATTGTACCTCTAATATAGCACATTTAGGGGCCATTTTACAAAGCTGTGTTCACTAATGTGTACTTACTGCAGCTTAAAAAGGCTTAACACAGAGCGTGCTGAGGCATCCTATGGTAAGGTGCATGTGCGCGTGCTCTACTCACAAAAATATTTTTTAGTTGAGGGGGCATGTTTGCATCAGAGAGGGGGCATTTCTGAGTTAATCAGTTAGCACAGTCACACTGTCGCAAGCTAACTGATTAGTGCAGGATTAGCATGTAAGACGTGACCATTTATAAAATACTAGAAAAAAAGGCCCGTTTCTGACACAAATGAAACTGGCGCTAGCAAGGTTTTCCTCGGCTCCCCTGCAGCCACCCATGTCCAGCAACACTCCTCTCCCCCTGCGCCTACTGCAGCCACCCATGTCCAGCGAACCTCCTCTCTCCCCTTCCGCCCTCCAGCCAACCATGTCCAGCGACCCCCTGCCACCCTGCAGCCACCCATGTCCAGCGACCCTCCTCTCTCCCCTGCTCCCCTCCAGCCACCCATGTCCAGCGACCCTACTCTGGACATGGATCAGCTGTGAGGCATGTTTTTTCCCCCAAGTTCTGAAGTTACATAAGTACATAAGTAATGCCATACTGGGAAAAGACCAAGGGTCCATCGAGCCCAGCATCCTGTCAACGACAGCGGCCAATCCAGGCCAAGGGCACCTGGCAAGCTTCCCAAACGTACAAACATTCTATACATGTTATTCCTGGAATTTTGGATTTTTCCAACTCCGTTTAGTAGCGGTTTATGGACTTGTCCTTTAGGAAACGTCCAACCCCTTCTTAAACTCTGCCAAGCTAACCGCCTTCACCACGTTCTCCGGCAACGAATTCCAGAGTTTAATTATGCGTTGGGTGAAGAAAATTTTCTCCGATTTGTTTTAAATTTACTACACTGTAGTTTCATCGCATGCCCCCTAGTCCTAGTATTTTTGGAAAGCGTGAACAGACGCTTCACATCCACCTGTTCCACTCCACTCATTATTTTATATACCTCTATCATGTCTCCCCTCAGTGGTCTCTTCTCCAAGCTGTATAGCCCTAGCCTCCTTAGTCTTTCTTCATAGGGAAGTCGTCCCATCCCCGCTATCATTTTAGTCGCCCTTCGCTGCACCTTTTCCAATTCTACTATATCTTTCTTGAGATGCGGCGACCAGAATTGAACACAATACTCAAGGTGCGGTCGCACCATGGAGCGATACAACGGCATTATAACATCCTCACACCTGTTGACATCATAATGGCTACGGTGATGTCAGCCTGATCTACAGAGCCTAGCAGACCAACTCGGAATGAGCCACGGTCCCAGGCAGCAAGTCAGAACGTTGGAGGTGAGAATTATTATATAGGATGTGGCAGTAAGGGCTCACACACTAATTTTTGTTAATGGCCATGTACTAATGGAAGCATTAGTGCATTGCCTTTAAATTGGAAAATGGAAAATCGGCCATTTTCCAAGCTGCAGCAGAAATGACCTTAGCCCGCAGGAAAGACCTACATAAGGGCATGCTAAGACCACTTTTCTTCTGCAGCTTGGTAAAAGGGCCAGTTGGGGATGAAGATATCAATGTGGGCTACTGTTAAGTTGAATTATTTTAGCACAGGATCCCATTTTCTGCAGTGATTCCCTGTGCTAAAATAACCAGAATTGTGGTAAAATAATGTAATCAGCCTTGCTCACACTCAGTTAACAGTGTTAGGCTGGAAGTCTGATGGTATTAGTCGTGGCCAACTCCCAGCTTTCACCACACTGAGCGTCAGAAAGCTGCACAGGTCACTAACCCCGCCCTTTACTTCCTAGAATTAAAGGGGGAAAAAAACTAAAAATTGGATTACTCCTGATTCTGAGGAAAACCAGACTAGTTTGTAAGATGTAATAATTTGATATTTATTCAATAACATCAACAGTTTCAGTGCATGAAAATGGTAAACAGTTTTGTAATAATTGAACTATAATTTCTATTATTAGTTTCCTTAGTTGAATCAATACATTTACACAACATTAACCTTTTAACTTTTCCTTTCTTTACAGGTTTCTCAACTTTACCATTGCAGACAAGAACAAATCAGATAAGTACTAGAACATTCACCCTACCCCTTTTTAGACAAGAAAATGTATATGTTTAAGAAAAACCCCTATAATCAGTGACCCACCCCTTTTTAGAATTTGATTCTTTGTTATTCTTTTCTTTACAGGTGTCAAGGATCTTCACACCCGGGAGACTTAAGGTAAGTAATAACTTTTGTCTATTTCTGTTATCTGTATTCTTTAACTCTCTTTGTTATTCAATTGTACTTAGCTGTCGCCAAACTTGTACACAGGATCTTTCTTGCGGTGGGGCCCAACTTCGGATATCCACTCTTTCCTCTGTGACGTCTGTGTGCTACACCTCTCTCTTAATAAATAAAATGGGAGCAAAACCCTACCTTCTTATTTTAAATCTTTTAGAATATTCTATTTCTGGGAATTTATAATATTAAACTGGGCACACTAGCTAAAATTAAACAAAAATTAATTTAAACACCCTTCTATGTCAATTCTAGGCTTTCTTTTATATATGCCCTAGGCTACACAGAGTGTCTGATCACTTGCAGCAGAGCAGTGCAGCTCAACATTCCATGCCAGCCTTACTTCCCAACATTCCGCTCCTTCACCTTCCCTGCACTCATACAGCCTTTCAATATTCTTTCCTTTACCCTCACCTAAAACCCCAAAACCCAACCTAACAAATACTTAACTCAACCACTTAACCTCTCGCCCCCACCTTATCTAACCTAAGTTTCACTCTCAATCACCTTTTACTCACCCAGGACATTCAAACTCAAAATAACCTTAATATAACACTTAACACTCTAAATTTTAATCACACATACATACTTCCTAACTACCCTTAATAATTCTGTTACCCTAAAATTATTTGTTCTCCTCTTTTCACTCAAAATCACTTTTCCACACTCACAACACCACAGCGCTTCTTCACTCTCTGAAGGTCAAAACCACTCTGACCAACTGTCCACCAAGCCGTTTCCTAGGAAACGGACCCTTCAGCTTGGGGTTCCAAACCCTAGTAGCCAATCCTACGTCCTGCTCAACATTCCGCAGCTGCCTGCTGACAAACGGAATGCTGAGCAGCACAACTAAATCTCCATTTTAAATAAGAAATCCCCATAGAAATCTATGGGAAATTCCTAAATTATTTAAAAATGACAATAAATTTATGTTAAATCACCCCAAATTTACTATGCCCACTAAACTTCCCCTTCCCTACTAAACCGTATTTTTAGAATTTAAATATACCACAATTTAACGTCCGCCCGCCATTATTCCACCTAAACCCCTTCCAAAAATCCCAAACTCAATAAAAACCATTCCAAAAATTCAATAAATACTTCCTTAACCTGCCCTATCGAATTTATCAATTTAACCCTTTCCTAACCCGGTTAAACCCACGCTCGCCCAAAACCCCTATTTAAAAATTAAAAATTGAAAAACTAAATCACCACAAAAATCCTAAAAAAAAATTTAAAATCACCCGATTAACATTTTTGGTCAAGTGACCCCTTACCTGATCCGGGATTTTCTCCTCACTCGATGGCTTCCCTCCGTTCTGGTCCACGACGTCCCTACGCCAAAACGGAGCCAAAACAAAAAAAGCTCCGAAGCCGGCCCAAAATCTAGGCCCCGGCTTCGGCCCACACGGGAAAACGCGCCCGCTCGTGCACGCGCGCGCACGCCAACTCGTCGCGTTTCCTCTCCACCTCCTCATCTCTTCAGCGCAGACCGGCCCCAAAACAGACTTCTCGCGTCTCTGCACCACGGGCCTCTAAACACCCGACCCGGGGGAATCTAAAAATGACGGCGCCGCTCCCCCCAGAGCGCTCCTCCGACGCTCCCCTCCATTTCTTCGCCGACTTAAACGGCATTCACTTCGGGCCCAAAACCTCTGCAATCCCGCAAATCGCAGCGCTGCCTTCCCTCGCCAGCCAGCAAGCTCCTTGCATACCCGGACCTTCCCAGGTAAAAATAAAAAAACTTTTCTTCTTTTTATTTTAACCCCCTGTTACAATAACCCAACTTAACAGTAGCCCATATCGATAACTTCCTCCCTTAGCTAATATTTCTAATAAGATAAGTAAAAAATGATCCCAACACTAACATCAGAGCATGGATTTGTCGCGCGCCAAGGCCCACTTTTACCGCAGCAGATAAAAGATTTTTTTAAGGGAAATGGCCCTGCACTTTCTAGTGATGGAGTTGGCACGCACCAGAGGCTGGGACTAATGCCAAACTCCTGAAGTAGTCCGGCAGTAGGCCTGATTTTCCACGCATCAACGTGGCAGTAGCCCTACCAATCTTTAGTAAAAGGGCCCTAAAATTGCTTACCTCTCATTCTTCTTTTCTTTCTTTAGAAATACCACCCCTTCCTCCCCCCCCCCCCCCAAAAAAACACAGCTGTTTAATTCATGGAAGAACATGTGTGTTATCAACTGTTGTTTCTGGATTTGAACAGTATGTATTCTCACCGGGCCTTTTTTTTGAGGGGGTACTGAGTACCTGCACCTTTTCCATCATCTGCTAAAACTGACCCGTGGTCCCTAAGTTTTAATGAAAGAGCACAAGCTTTACACAACAATTCTGCCTTGTCTTAGATTGCGGGGTCCTTTTACTATGCCGCGTAAGTGTCTACGTGCGCCCAACGTGCACCAAAATAGAGTTACCGCCCGACTACCGCGTGGCTCTTGAGGTAATTTTACTTTTGGTGCACATCCGATAAGCGTGTCTGAAAAATATTTTTTATTCTCTGGCGTGTGTAACAAGCACACGCCAAGTGGCATTTGGTGTACGTAGGTCATTACCGCTTAGTTACCGTGTGAGTCTTTACCGCTAGTTCAATGGCTGGCGGTAAGGTCTCAGACCCAAAAGGATGCACGTCCATTTTCATTTTGCCGCACGTCCATGTTTGGCAGAAATTTTAAAAAGGCCTTTTTTACAGGCGCGCTAAAAAAATGGGTCGACGCAGGCAAAAATCCCCGTGCCTACACTACCACAAGACATTTTTAGCGCACCTTTGTAAAAGCACCCCTCTGTGACTGGTTGCAGGGGGCCTGGCTATTGTAGGTCCCTCATTGATCACACCATCCCTGAAGGGTGACCTGCCATTTGAGTACCAGCATCTTTTTTGCTGGAAAAAATGACTGATTCTCACATTTTTAAGCACCGCATGGATTACTTAATTCATACTAAAACTTTAATGAATGCTTATACAAGATAAGGAAAAATCTTTCATGTTCATTATGCAATGTTTAATAACATCTAAAATACTTCTTAGCATGGGTGATTTAATAATCTTCTGTCCCAGTACATCTGTAGATGGCTGAAATGATTAATATAATAATTATGACATTGGGCACATTATCTAACATTCTCTTAATGTACTGAAGTTAATTGGGGGCATCTGAGAGAATGCCAGCTCAATATGTAAAGAATCAAATTGCATTCACTAAACTTACTAACTGAAGAATTCTAGTTTGGAAGCTATTTCTGCTGAATACACATTTTTGTAATCCTTAAAGGTCCAAATCTTTCAGCAAGATGTTTATTAATGAAGAGGTGGTGGTAAGGTCTCATGCCGAAAACGGATGCACGCTGGTTTTAATATTACTGCACATCCATTTTCGTCCACAAAATTAAAGGCCTTTTTTTGCAAGTGCGGTGAAAAAAAGGACCTGCACGCTTCCAAAACATACGCCTAGACCAGTGCAGGCCATTTTTTGGCGCGCCTTAATAAAAAGACCCGTTAATTTAAAAATTGCTACCTAAATTGTTCAAAACATTGACTTTGTTCTTTATGAGTAATTTTTTTACTGACTTTAGTATGTGGAAACAAAGATCTTTACATGTTCAAGCAGATGATTACACTATCTCCTGAGACTATACACGTATAAAAGTAGCCGTTCAGAAAATACGGCATCTACCTCATTCTGATATATGCATAAGTGTTCCCAGGGGTAGAGAATGGGTTGAGCAGGTCAGAAGTGGCTATAGACTATGACTTGTGGTAAAATAGCTTAGCTTAATGGTAGCCTATATTGATAAATTCCTCCCCCCCCCCCCCCCCTCCTTAATCTTGTCTTATATTTTATAAAATACATGCATATGAGCAGATTACTACACATTTACACACGTCACTCCTTCCTTGGAGCAGGTGTAATACTGTGTGGGAGTTCTGGGGTGCTCCTTTCCGAGGCAGTCTGTTATAAAAATACCCTCCTTATGTCTCTATTATTTCCATATTGATTGCAATCCTTTGTCTTTTCTTCCCCCTCCCCTAATACAGACATGCCAAGTCAAGCACATTAACCACCTTATAAATGAAAGAGAAAAACGCCTAGATTTCGACCCAAATCGGGAGATAGACGTTTATCTCACAAAAACGAATAAATTGGTATAATGGAAAGCCGATTTTGGACGTTTTCAACTGCACTCCATCGCGGAAGCGTACAAAGTTGACGGGGGCGTGTCGGAGGCGTGGTGAAGGTGGAACTGGGGCGTGGTTATCGGCCAAGGAGAGATGGGCGCCTTTCGCCGATAATGGAAAAAAAGTATGCGTTTGTAGCTAGAATTTAGGGCACTTTTCCTGGACCCTGTTTTTTCACGAATAAGGCCCCAAAAAGTGCCCTAAATGACCAGATTACCACCAGAGGGAATCGGGGATGACCTCCCCTGACTCCCCCAGTGGTCACTAACCCCCTCCCACCACAAAACATGATGTTTCACAACTTTTTATTTTCACCCTCAAATGTCATACCCACCTCCCTGGCAGCAGTATGCAGGTCCCTGGAGCAGTTGTTAGGGGGTGCAGTGGACTTCAGGCAGGTAGACCCAGGCCCATCCCCCCCTACCTGTTACAATTGTGCTGCTTAATGCTTAGTCGTCCAACCCCCCCAAACCCACTGTACCCACATGTAGTTGCCCCCCCTTCACCCCTTAGGGCTATAGTAATGGTGTAGACTTGTGGGCAGTGGGTTTTGAGGGGGATTTGGGGGGCTCAACACACAAGGGAAGGGTGTTATGCACCTGGGAGCTCTTTTACCTTTTTTTTTGTTTTTGTAAAAGTGCCCCCTAGGGTGCCCGGTTGGTGTCCTGGCATGTGAGGGGGACCAATGCACTACGAATCCTGGCCCCTCCCACGAACAAATGCCTTGGATTTATTCGTTTTTGAGCTGGGCGCTTTCATTTTCCATTATCACTGAAAAACAAAAACGCCCAACTCACAAATTGTCGAATAAAACATGGACGTCTATTTTTTTCGAAAATACGGTTCGGTCCGCCCCTTTACGGACCCGTTCTCGGAGATAAATGCCCATGGAAATAGACATTTTCGTTCAATTATGCCCCTCCACGTGTGTAACACATGCATTTTTCATCCTTCTCCAGCTCACATGCTAAAGCCCTTTCCCTCCAGCATTGGGTTCTTTCCGTCTCCTCCTCCTCCCTCCCCCCCCCCCAGTTCAGCATCTTTCTCCTGATGCCTCCTTTCCCCCCCTCCCCCCAGTCCTTCTAATTTTGCCCTTGATCCTTGCCAACTCCAGCAGCAGCAGCCAAAGCTCTGAAAGTAGTTTGCCTGTGTGTGGTCCATGGGGCCTTCCCTCTGTTAATCCCACTTCCTTTGATTCTAATTCTTGTTTCCAGAGGGGCAAGACTAGAATGGAACACCCCCAAGGACTGCCCACACGCAGTCACTGGTGAGGACTGAGGGCAAGTTTAAAGAACTCCCAGAGGGAGGAGTGAGTGATAGATGCCTAATTGGGGGAGAGGGAAGGAAGCAGGTGAGAGATACTGAACCAGGGAGGAAGAAAGGAGGGAGGTGGGAGAGAGAGATGCTGAACTGGGAGGGGGAGGAGGGAAGAGAGTGAGAGATGCCATACCATGATGGGAGAAGGAGAACTATGCAGGATCTGTGGGGAAAGAGGGAATAGGCTCAAGATGGTAGCTCAGCTGTATGAGGCAGGGGCATAGCCAGACCTCGCCGGGAGGGGAGGCCAGAGCCCGAGGTGGGGGGGGGGCACTGTTTGGCCACCTCCCCCATCCGCCGCCCCCCTCCCCCCGCGCGCCCGCTACTGCCGCCAGTTTTGGACGGGGCTACATGCACGGTGCAGGACGTAAGGCGTCAAAACCAGCTGATCTTCTTCACATGAACTTCGTTGAATGAAGGCGCCGGAGTCTACTAACTCCGGCGCTGAAGTAGATTCTTCAGCTGGTGGGGTTTGGGGACCCCCACCAGCAAACAAGGTACGTCATGCAATCAGGCTCATGCTGGGAATACCCAGCACACACACACACATACACAGAATAAACAAGCACGAGGAGAAAGGCAAAACTCCAATGTGAACACAAGCGCCCAAGCGCAGGCTGGCTTCAGCTGAGCAAACAAAGCAATCAACGCTAAAGCAATGATTGCAGGGGAAAGGCAGGCTTAAATGGATCAGGCTTCTGACGTCTGCTGGCTCAGCTCCTGACAAGCCAATCAGGAGTGAGTCCCAAACATTCCCCTGCCTATCCAGTAGAATCATAACAATTCTGTTTTCCCAGTCTCTGGTTTCTGCTTTTCTCTTAACTTTCTTGCCATGGTCTTCTTATCCATTTAGACATTTCTTCTCTCTCCATGTCCATCATTAATCTTCCCTCCTATCCACTCTGTCTAGCATCTCCCCTGTGTCCTTGCCCCTATCCTCCCACCATGTTCAGTATTTCCACTCTCTCTGTCCCTATTTGTGTCCTGTTCAGCATTGCATTTCTGTGCCCCTGTCCCCCTCATGTGGTCAGCATCACCTCTCTATGTCTCTATTCCTCCCCCACATGTCCAGCATTGCCCCTCTTTATACCTTACCCCTCCCCATGTTGAACATTGCCCCTCTGTGTCCCTTATCCCTCCTCACATCCAGATTTTCCCCTCACTTTTCCAAAATTCTCCTATACCACCCCATCTGTGTATCTATTTTCCTCCCTTCTTCTGAGCCAGCATGAATCCTTCTATCTTCTTCCTCCTCCTCCCAGGGCCAGCATGGCTCCTTCTCTCTTCCCTGCCTCTTGCCCCCTCTCTGAGATTCAGTATCTTTCTATCTCTCCTGCCTCACCTTGCCAGGAATCCAGTAAATATTCCTCCATCTTATCTCTCCTATTCCCACCTTCCTACCCTCTGCAAGTTTAGCATCTCCTCTGCAGGTCCCAGAACAATTTCCTCCCCCTTTCTGAGATCCAGTCATGTCTCACTGTCTCTACTTTGCTCCTCCACCCAGGATAAGTACATAAGTAATGCCATACTGGGAAAAGACCAAGGGTCCATCGAGCCCAGCATCTTGTCCATGACAGCGGCCAATCCAGGCCAAGGGCACCTGGCAAGCTTCCCAAACGTACAAACATTCTATACATGTTATTCCTGGAATTTTGGATTTTTCCAAGTCCGTTTAGTAGCGGTTTATGGACTTGTCCTTTAGGAAACCGTCCAACCCCTTTTTAAACTCTGCTAAGCTAACCGCCTTCACCACATTTTCCGGCAATGAATTCCAGAGTTTAATTACACGTTGGATGAAGAAAAATTTTCTCTGATTTGTTTTAAATTTACTACACTGTAGTTTCATCGCATGCCCCCTAGTCCTAGTATTTTTTGGAAAGCGTGAACAGACGCTTCACATCCACCTGTTCCACTCCACTCATTATTTTATATACCTCTATCATGTCTCCCCTCAGCCGTCTCTTCTCCAAGCTGAATAGCCCTAGCCTCCTTAGTCTTTCTTCATAGGGAAGTCGTCCCATCCCCGCTATCATTTTAGTCGCCCTTCGCTGCACCTTTTACAATTCCACTATATCTTTCTTGAGATGTGGCGACCAGAATTGAACACAATACTCAAGGTGCGGTCGCACCATGGAGCGATACAACGGCATTATAACATCCTCACACCTGTTTTCCATACCTTTCCTAATAATACCCAACATCCTATTCGCTTTCCTAGCCGCAGCAGCACACTGAGCAGAAGGTTTCAGTGTGTTATCGACGACGACACTACTACTACTACTACCCAGATCCCTTTCTTGGTCCGTAACTCCTAACGTGGAACCTTGCATGACGTAGCTATAATTCGGGTTCTTTTTTCCCACATGCATCACCTTGCACTTGCTCACATTAAACGTCATCTGCCATTTAGCCGCCCAGTCTCCCAGTCTCGTAAGGTCCTCTTGTAATTTTTCACAATCCTGTCGTGAGTTAACGACTTTGAATAACTTTGTGTCATCAGCAAATTTAATTACCTCGCTAGTTACTCCCATCTCTAAATCATTTATAAATATATTAAAAAGCAGCGTTCCTAGCACAGACCCCTGAGGAACCCCACTAACTACCCTTCTCCATTGTGAATACTGCCCATTTAACCCCACTCTCTGTTTCCTATCCTTCAACCAGTTTTTAATCCACAATAGGACATTTCCTCCTATCCCATGACCCTCCAATTTCCTCTGTAGCCTTTCATGAGGTACCTTGTCAAACGCCTTTTGAAAATCCAGATACACAATATCAACCGGCTCCCCTTTGTCCACATGTTTGTTTACTCCTTCAAAGAATTGAAGTAAATTGGTCAGGCAAGATTTCCCCACACAAAAGCCGTGCTCACTCATTCTCAGTAATCCATGTCCTTGGATGTGCTCTGTAATTTTGTTTTTAATAATAGCCTCTACCATTTTCCCCGGCACCGACGTCAGACTCACCGGTCTATAATTTCCCGGATCTCCCCTGGAGCCTTTTTAAAAAATGGGCGTTACATTGGCCACCCTCCAATCTTCCGGTACCACACTCGATTTTAAGGATAAGTTGCATATCACTAGCAGTAGCTCCGCAAGCTCATTTTTCAGTTTTATCAGTACTCTAGGATGAATACCATCCGGTCCAGGAGATTTGCTACTCTTCAGTTTGCCGAACTGCCCCATTACGTCCTCCAGGTTTACGGTGAAGTCAGTAAGTTTCTCCGACTCGTCCGCTTGAAATACCATTTCTGACACCGGTATCCCACCCAAATCTTCCTTGGTGAAGACCGAAGCAAAGAATTCATTCAGCCTCTCCGCTACGTCTTTGTCTTCCTTAATCGCCCCTTTTACCCCTCGGTCATCCAGCGGCCCAACCGATTCTTTTGCCGGCTTCCTGCTTTTAATATACCGAAAAAATTTTTTTACTATTTTTTTTGCTTCTAATGCTATCTTTTTTTCGTAATCCCTCTTGGCCTTCTTTATCTGTGCCTTGCATTTGCTTTGACACTCCTTATGCTGCTTTTTGTTATTTTCAGACGGTTCCTTCTTCCATTTTCTGAAGGCGTTTCTTTTAGCCCTAATAGCTTCCTTCACCTCACTTTTCAACCACGCTGGCTGTCTTTTGGAATTCCGTCTTTCTTTTCTAATTCGCGTAATATGTATGGCCTGGGCCTCCAGGATGGTATTTTTGAACAGCGTCCACACCTGTTGTACAGTTTTTACTCTCTCAGTTGTCCCCCTAAGTTTTTTTTTTTTACCGTTCTTCTCATTTTATCATAGTCTCCTTTTTTAAAGTTAAACGCTAACGTATTTGACTTTCTGTGTACAGTTACTTCAAGGTCGATATCAAAACTGATCATATTATGTTCACTGTTATCAAGCGACCCCAGTACCATAATGTCCCTCACCAGATCATGCGCTCCACTAAGGACCAAGTCTAGAATTTTTCCTTCTCTTGTCGGCTCCTGCACCAGTTGCTCCATAAAGCTGTTCTTGATTTTATCAAGGAATTGTATCTCTGTAGCGTGTCCCGATGTTACATTTACCCAGTCTATATTTGGATAATTGAAGTCACCCATTATTATCACAGTGCCCATTTTGTTCGTGTCTCTGATTTCTTTTATCATTTCTGTGTCTACCTGCTCATCCTGGCGAGGCGGACGGTAGTACACTCCTATCACCGTTTTTTTCCCTTTTATACATGGAATTTCAACCCGCAATGATTCAAAGGTGTGATTTGTGTCCTGCTGAATTTGTAATCTATCTGAGTCAAGGCTCTCGTTAATATACAATGCAACCCCTCCACATTTCGCTTAATCTGAGCCCCCCCACCCCCATCCCCCACAAAACTTGCTTTAGATTACAAGCAGTGGCAGTGCTCCAACCAGGCTGCCTCCAGCCAGCCTATGGGGCCTTTCCTATGCCAGGTCCCACCTGCTGAAACAGGAAGTTGCATCAGAGAAGTGGGATCTGGCAAAGTAAACACCCCACATGCCAGTCGAAGACAGCCTGAGTGGTATGCTATCACTGCCAGCAATCTAAGGCAACTTTGGAGAGTAGAGATCAGAGGAAGTGAGAGATGACCAGACAGGAGGGAGGAGCAGTGTGGAGAGAGTGAGACATGGCTGGATGGGGGGGGGGGGGGGGGGGGCAGCAGTGCACAGGTAGTGAGAGATGTAAGCTCCTTGGAGCAGGGACTGTCCTTTTTTGTTAATCTGTACAGTGCTGCGTAACCCTAGTAGCGCTCTAGAAATGTTAAGTGGTAGTAGTAGATGTAAGATTGTGGGATGAGAGAAGAGAGACAGAGAGAGAGACAGAGAGAGAGAGAGAGACAAATGGCAGACTGCAAGGGAGAGGGCAGGAAGCCAATGCATGAAAGGAGGGAACTCAAGGTTCCCACAGGGAGTGTAGGAGATGATCTGCAAAAGCAGAAATCTCTCACTGAATGTAGGAGACTTGACAGATCTGAATATGTCAGTTTTTGGAATGTACATCTGCCAGAGCTGGATTTAGACATGGCTGGGGCCCACAAGATAATCCTCCAACTTTGACATCTGTGCTAATATGTTATAAGTTGTGTAGCTTTACACCATTTTTTAATTAATGTCACTATGGAGGTCATTTTAAAATCATCTCTATGTGTAAACAGCAGAGTTTACACATGTAAATAAATGATGTGTAAATGATGATTTCAGAAAGCCACTAGTGGAGATGATTGGGGCTGGGAATGTACAGTTGTTAGTGCATGTTCTGTTAATTAATGTGCCTTAAAAAAAACTAGATGCATGCTAAATCAATTTAACACGTTAACCTATAAATTATTGCATTTTAGCTAGCTCAGCATACATTAAAAGTTTACTATTGTTCTGGCTGATATCCAGCCGATATTCAAACTTTAAGAATGTTCTGGCCAATATTCAAAGCGATTTAGCTGGTCGCTGACCACTAAAATCACTTGGTCATGGCTAACTGCTAATTTTCAGCAGCACTTAACCAGCTAAGTGCTGCTGAAATTCAGTTAGTATCTATCACAAAGCCAGCTATGTTGGAGGCATTCTGGGGTGGAGTCAACACTTGGCTGCTTAAGTGTTGACACTTAGCTCTAAAGCAGCCAGGTTTAGCATATAAATGGGACCATATAAAAATCTGTCCTATCACTGCGCCCTTTTTACAAAGCGGTGGTACATGTACTACAGCTTTACGATGCAACAATCCAGCACTACCTCTGGGTTCCTGCAGGAGCTGGGCAGTAGTGCCTGCCCCCAACATGTCATTTGACATTTCCCAGGGAAGCCCATACTACCACCTATTTAGGAGGTGGTAATGGCTCCCATGCTATTCTGAAGGTAACCGGACAGTACGCACCATTTCCAGCATGTCATATTTAAAAACAAATTTTTGCACCTGGGGCTTACCTTCAGCAACAGAGTAGTGTACAAGTCTGTCACTGAAGCTCTGTCCTGCTGTCTGTATTAAGGCTATTCTCGCTATTTTTAATTGTGTTACCTACAATTTGGACCCCAGAGGAAGGCTTACTGCCGAAACACAGCCCATGTTGTGTCAGAATTGTTGGCGCATCCAGCATTGTTCAATTGGAGAATAAAGCTTTCTACGTTTTTAAGACCTTGGACTTTTGGTCTTCTTGGAACTCATTCTTCAGAGTCTTCACTCCTTTTTGTTGTACTATCTTTTCAAAACACTCATTATGATTTTTTTGAGGCTTCTCAATTATAATTTTTTTGTTTTTTTGGAAGGTAAAGGTGTATCTTTCTGATGATATAATGCAGATAGTCTTCTCACGTTACATCTGGACTTAATTATTACTTGTAAGAGGGGGTTAATTTTCTACTCCATTAATTTGTTTTCTTTTTTTTTTTTCTGTAAACATACCATCTTCTTATGGTTTTTTCTGACACTTATCTGTCTGTAATGTGATCTATAATCCTAATGTTGTATTACTATATTCCATTTTCCTGGATGTATTATTACCTTGTTTTCTTATTTGTTTCATTTTCAAAGTGATCGATTGTATACTTAAAAGCAATAAAAAGGACATGGAGAAGCATTTTGATATGATGTTCAAATGGTGAAATAAACATAAGACCATAACAAAAGCCATACTGGGTCAGACCAATGCTCCATCTAGCCCAGTATCCTGTTTTCAACAGTGGCCAATCCAGATCACAAGTACCTGGAAGAAACCCAAATAGTAGCAACATTCCATGCTACCAATCCCAGGGCAAGCAGTGGCTCCCCCATGTTTCTCTCAATAGCAGACTATGGACATTTACTGCAGGAACTTGTCCAAACCTTTTTTATACCTAGATAAGCTAACCACTATTACAACTTCCTCTGGCAACGAGTTCCAGAGTTTAATTATTTGTTGAATGAAAAAATATTTCCTCCTATTCATTTTAAAAGTATTTCCATGTAACTTCATTGAGTATCCCCTAGTCTTTGTACTTTTTGAAAGAGTAAAAAATTGATTATCGTTTACTCATTCTACACCACTCAGGACTTTTTTAGACCTCAATCATATCTCCCCTCAGCCGTCTGTATTCCAAGCTGAACAGCCCTGACCTCAAGGCCCAAGCTGAAGACCCCTGAAATTTCTACATTATAATGGACCCCCAACAACCCCTTATGGAAACTCCCACCTATATGTATACTTCCCTTCCCCCTGGGCACCCCTAAAGTATAGGCATGAGTAATGGGCTGATCTGCAGCCACTGCCAACAGTGAGGGCCCTAAAACAGCTAGCAGGAGTCCCCACAGATAGATGCCTCCAAACCTAGGTTTCCCACATTGATGCCTGGAAACTGCCTGTCCTCTTCAGAAAGCCAGATTGTGCAGCATGCAGTAGGCCATGAAAAATCTGGCAAACTGTTCAGGGCTGTAGAGGAGCTCACCTCAGGAATGATCCAGACATCTGAATTGATTCTTGAGCTGGCCAAAGGTCCATTCTATCATAGTGTGGGTGCTCTTGTTGTACTTCTCCTCCACCTTATTTTTGGGGTGTACTATGAGAGTCAGGAGCCAGGTTCATTGGGGGTAGCCTCTGTCACCTATAGTGGAAGAAGAATTACAGACAAGGGTGTTTTTGCTTGTATGGTGAACTTGTAGAGGTGGGGTAATGATTGTGGGTTTTGGGAGAATCTAGAAGGAGGGAGTTAGGAGGGAAGAGGGGATATGGGGTTTGGAAATACTAGTACTGCTTACCTAGGAGCCAGCACCGGTGATCTCCCCTTGGTAAAACTTGCGGTAGATTCCTGAATGCTGTAGGATGAAGGCATCATACAGGGATCCTGGGTAGCAGGCATACACATGCACATTCTTCCCCTGGGCATCACAGATGAACTGTATGTTCATGGAGTGATATGATTTTCTATTCCTGTAGGTATCCTCATATGCCTGGGGTGGTCTGAGTGTGATGTGTGTGCTGTCAATGATGCCTATGACCAAGGGGAAATGGTCTATGGCGTAGAACTGAGCCATGTTGATCTGTAGTGCCTGGGCAATAAAGAAGATAATATAGTATGAGGTTTGGGTGAGGAAGGCATTGAGGAACTGGGCAAGGTAGAGATGGCTGACTGGGTGAGGCTTGCATTGACTGCTACCACTGACTGGAAAGTACCAGTGGCCAGAAAGGTGAGGGAGGCAGTGACCTTAAGGTGGACTGGCACAGAATTATTCCTGTATGTCCTGGGCTGGAGGAGGGGTTGTAGCTGGTCACAAAGATGCTGTATGGCAGCCCTGTCAAAGGGGAGCCCAGTAAGGCATTCCTGGTCAGTGAGGTCTAGGAAGTGGGTATGGGGCCTGAAGACTGTCTGATAGGGATATTTCTTGTGGGGATTCTCTTCCAAACTCTCATCCAGCAAGGCATGAGCCACAATTGTATTCAGCTCATCCATGATTGACATGAAGGTGTCCCACCAGCACAGTTGCAACCCACTGAACCCAGAGACACCACTGTATACACCTACTGCATCTCGTGAGACCCAGCACCTGCACCAGTACACATTCATGAGATACACATCAGCTGCTGAAAACATTCACTCTCTCACCACTAACAAACAGGCATGACACACACAGCTGCGGCACTAATGGGAGGTGTGGGGGTTTGGGAACAGTGAAGGTTTGGTGAGGGAAAGGGGTAAGATACAGAGTGTGACTGGGGGGGGGGCTAGCAGGTGTGGGCAAAGACTTGAGGCAGTGAGACACAGAGGAGACAAGGCAGAAAATGTGAGGGTCAAGAGGTTCAGAAATACATATATCTGCCAGTTATGCCATTTTTCAATGTTTTTCTGATTCAAAAATGAGACCCTAGCATTTCTATGAGCTCATGTTCTTCCAGCATTCTGCTCTGCTCTGCAGTGGGAAGCTGTACAACATGTTATAGTAGTAGTGTCAATTGGTACCAGCAGTGTCCCTTATTCACAAATACTATGCCAAAAAATAATAGGTGAAAGACTTGTTTGTTTCACAGTAGATGGCGGAGCAGGTGGGGGGAAGAGGGGTTGGTGGTTGGGAGGCTAGGATAGGGGAGGGCAGACTTATACGGTCTGTACCAGAGCCGGTGATGGGAGGCGGGACTGGTGGTTGGGAGGCGGGAAATACTGCTGGGCAGACTTATACGGTCTGTGCCCTGAAAAAGACAGGTACAAATTCAAGGTAAGGTACACACATATGAGTTTATCTTGGGCAGACTGGATGGACCATGCAGGTCTTTTTCTGCCATCATCTACTATGTTACTATGTTACTCACATCACGGCATGTTAGTTTATTTCTTTTAGTGTCATTATGCCCATGTATCAATTTTTTGCTATGTAAAAAGCAATAGTGGTCATACTAATCAGGCATACACATTTTTAATATTTTTTTTATGTATTGAACTTTGGGTGATAAGTGTTTCAGATAAAAGTTGATTTGTTACATTTACAGGTAATTTTGATGTTCCTCTTTGTATTTTATTAGGGTTTTTTCAGCATCTATTTATTACATCTTTCACATGGCTTTTATCACTTTTATTATTTTTTTTTACTAATAATGGGGTAGATTCTATATATGGTGCCTGGAAATTCTGCACGGAAATCATTTTTACTTAAGCGTATTCTATAAGATTTAAATGTGGTATATAGAATATGCCTAGATAATATCCCAGCTCCTAAAACTATGTGCATCCATTTACACCAACGAAAACATGGTGTAAATTCCTGCATATAGATTTACACAGACTGGGTCATATTCTATAACAATGCGTGCAAGTTTGTAAACACCCATGAAATGCTCATTTCCCTACCCATAACCATGCCCCTTTTTGGATGTGCACATTAGAATTTAGGCACAGTGAGTTACTGCATATGGTTAGCGAGTTATGTGCGTAAATTCTAATTATTGCCAATTAGTGCTTATTATTGATTGTTAAGTGCTGTTAACCAAGCTGATTTGTTCTTTAAGGCAATTAAGTTATGTGTATTGTTATGGAAATATGCTTAGATTTAGGTGTGATATATAGAATCCGGAAGAATATCTCTGTTTTATATACAGTGCAATCCGCTTAAGTGCAAGGGTATGGGACCAAAGAAATACATGCAGTTAACCGGAGCATGCACTTAACTGTTGTGACCCAAAAAAGAAGCTTGACATCTGGTAAACATATGTACAGTATTGTTTATTATACGTACAGTATACAGTCTCCGTTAACTGACGTTAGGCTTACTTGAAGTAATCAGTCATAGTCCTCTGTACACTCTTGTGTCTGTGAGTTCCATAGACTACATCTGCCAGACAGTAAAAACTGTCATAGCACTGACATCCAGTGGCCTCCAGATAGGCCCGCACGGTGTTGAGACTCTCCAGCGCTCTTGCAAAAGTGACAGGAGGTTGTTGAATTTCATCAGCATGTGCCTTGCTGCTCATTTCATCATCTGTTTAATCATCAGCCGTTGCCTATGTGTAGGCGCATATCTGGATATCAGTGCTGTCGTCAGCTGTTTGTAGATCGTAATCAACAGCTACGTAGTGATGAAACTCCTCTTCAGTAACACCGGCTGGGATGTCAATAGCCTGTTCATCTGATGCGTTTGCAACAGTGCATCTGTTTCATCCCTCTCCACATCCCTAACAAAGCTTGCCCGCTTGTAGCAGTTCACAATGGTTGCCTGTGTAATATGATTCCAGACTTCTTTCTGCATATGTAGGGAATCCAACAGTGATAGATTATGAGCCAGTTCAACAGCACGTTTATCCTTGCCAGTCTGGTCATCCATAATGCTCATCAGACGACGTAGCACAAAAGCCCGATAATGTTGTTTGAAATTGGCTATTATGCCCTGATCCATAGGTTGGATCAGAGAGGTAGTGTTTGGTGGCAGGAAGACCACCTTGACATTAGACAGCCTGACATCATCACTGTGTGCAGCACAATTATCACAAAGCAACAAAATCTGACGCTTTTGTGCCCACATTCTAGTGTCTAACTTCTTTAGCCACTGCTTCCAAATTTCCCCAGTCATCCATAAATTTGCGTTAGCCTCGTATGACACAGGAAGTTGCTTAACATTCTTGAAGCAATGGGGCTGTTTGCTCTTTCCAATGACGAGTGGTTCCAACTTCTCACTCCCATCCATATTGCAGCAAAGGAGGATTGTCAGTCGGTCCTTCGACGTTTTACTTCCTGTAGTTTCGGCTTGTTTGAATGCAAGTGTTCCATCAGGAATCACTCGCCAGTAGAGTCCGTTTTTGTCAGCATTGAAAATGTCATGGATAATAATAATAATAACAGAGGGGATCAAATTGGAGGTAAGGTTGTGCTATAAATTAAAGATGGAATTGAGTCACACAAAATAAACATTCTATATGAAACAGATAGCAGTGTGGAATCCTTATGGATAGAAATTCAATGTGTGAAGGAAAAGAGTAGTCTTTCACGGCTGTACTATCGTCCGCCAGGACAGACTGAACAGAGGGATGAAGAAATGTTTACAGAAATTAGAAAAGCTGGCAAATTGGGCAAGAATATAATAATGGGTGATTTCAATTTCCAACAAACTTCCAAATATTGACTGGATAAATTAAATTCCTAGATGTAATAAATGACTGCTTCTTGGAGCAACTGGTCCAGAAACCAACAAAGAGGGGAAGCCATTTTAGATGTAGTCCTTAGTGAAGTGCAGAGCATAGTGTGAGAGGTAACAGTGTTGGGTCCACTGGAAAACAGTGATCACAACATGATCAGGTTTGAGCTACTATCTGGAAAGAAGCCACAAAGGAAATCTACTATAGCAGCATTTAATTTTCAAAAGGACGGCTATGATAAAATTAGGAAAATTATTAAAAAGAAGCTAAAAGGATCGGCTGCAAAGGTTGGAATATTAAATCAGGCATGGGCGTTGTTTAGAAATACCATATTGGAAGACAAGACCAGATGCATTCCATGCATTTAAAATGGTGAAAAGGAGAGAAAATTACAGCAAGTATAGTTAAAAGATGAAGTGAAAGGGGCTATTAGTGCCAAAAGAATAGAAAAAGAACCCAATGAAGAGAATAAGAAACAACATAAGTACTGGCAAGTTAGATGCAAAGCACTGATAAAGAAAGCTAAAAGAGAATTTGAAGAGAAATTTGCCGCAGAAGCAAAAACTCACAGGAACAACTTTTTCAGGTACATCAGAAGCAGAAAGTGTGACTTCAATTTTTAAAAAGGGTTTGAGGGGTGATCCGGGAAATTACAGACCAGTAAGCTTGACTTCAGTGCTAAGTAAAATAGTGGAAACTATTATAAAGAATAAAAATTACAGAATACATAAATAAACATGGTTTGATTGGATACAGACAGCATTGTTTCATGTACGGAATGCTCTGAGAACCACCACAGTCTTGATGCATAAGAAATAGATGATGCATCTTTAGGAGAGAGTGTGGCAAAGCCCATATTCCTGTCTAGAAGCAGTGTGGGCTGTGACCAGGAAAGAAAACTGTAGTGCTTGTGAAAGGGGACACCGTTGAACCCAGAGATAGAAGGGACCATGATTAAGGGAACCACTAGGAGTATACTCTAGGGGTGGGGAGTGGGGGAGGCAAGTCACATGTTATCTGATCAAGAAGATCCATGAGAGAAACTGTAAAGAGGAAGGCTTTTCCCTAGGATAACCTCCAGTTGTCAAAGTCCAGTGAGGAGCCGAGTGAGGAGGTAATACTAAAGGGCCTTGAAGAATAATCCCCCCGCCCCCCCCCCCCCCAATTCCCTCATGTCCCACAAAAAGCAAAAACTTGTTCTATAGCCCCACAAATCCACCTCTACATCAAGAGGGTTCACCTACAAGTGGAGTAAACAATTGCATGCAGACAACACCTTTTTAATTCTCATAATGGCAGCTCCACAAAACAAGCAAAGCTGAATGCTAGTTTAGTATAGCATGTCAGGAAATAAAAAAAATCAGTATAATCATTCAACAGACCTCAAGTTTCTTCTTATTTTTGAAATCTTTGCTATACTGGCAGGTTGGTAGTGGCCTGATATTGTCCAACAGAATCTTGGAGCCATAGAACTATACATTTATTGGCAATAAATTCACAAGATTTGGTTTGGATTAGTATAAAACATGATGGCAAGCTATAAGAGGGCTGGGATTCGATTTAAGCATTGGATCTTGTAGGTTTGACCTGTGTATTCAGAATGGTACAAAAAGAAAACAATGTAAAAGAAAACAAACTGAATAAGGAGTGATATTCTGCAAGTAGCCAACTGATAATGAAAATATGTCCATGTAGCATAAATAGAAATAACTGGACAGACTGACGAGTCAATTGGCCTTTTCTGCATACGACTTATCCAGTCTGCTCATCCATCTTATCTACTATCCCTTCCTCTCCCTTAGAGATAATTATATTTAAAAATTCAGATGCAGTTTTAATCTTCACAACCTCCATCAGGAGGCCGTTCCATGAACTCACCAATTTCCATGAAATATTTCCTCATGTTACTTATGATTCTATCCCCTTTCACCTTCATCCCTTTCATCCTATGACCCCCTCATTCCAAAGCTTCCTTTCAATTGAAAGAGACTCACTTCCTGTGTATTTATGCCACATAGGTATTTAAATGTCTCTACCATACTGTATATCCTCTCTTCCACCTTTCTTCCAGAATATACATATTGAGATTATTAAGTCCCCGTACACTTTATGACAAAGACCACTGATCATTTTAGTAGCTGATTCTGGACCAATTCCATGCTGTTTATATCTTTTTGAAGATGTCGTTTCCAGAATTGTACACATTGAGGTCTCACCAGAGTCTTATACAGGAGTATCATCACGTCCTTTTTCCTGCTGGTCATTCCTCTCCCCATGTACCCAAGCATCCTTCTAGCTTGTGCCATCACATTTTCTACATATAACACCCAAGTCCCACTTCTCTTTTATACACAAAAGTTTTTCATTCACTAAACTGTACCATTCCCTCAGGATTTTCCAGCCCAAGTACATGATCCTGTATGTTTTAGCATTAAATCTTGGCTGCCAAATTCCAGACCATTCCTTAAGCTTCGATACGTCCTTCCTCATGTTCTCCATATCATCAGTGGTGTCTGTCTTATTGCAGGTTTTGTTATTATCCACAAAGAGGCAAACCTTACCAGATAGACTTTCATCAATTTTGCTTACAAAATTGTTTTGTTTTTTTTAATGACACCAAGAGCCAAACAGTGCAGCATACCACTGGCAGCATCCCTTTCTTCAGAGTGAGCTCCATTTACCATTACCCTCTGTCACCTTCCCTCAACCAGTTCCTAACCCAGTCAGTCACTTTAGGGCCCATACCAAAGGCACTTGGTTTATTTATTAGTCATGCAAAACCATGTCAAAGACTTTGCTAAAATCTAAATAGATAACATCTAGAGTTCTTCCTCAATCCAACTCTCTGGTCACCCAATGAAATTAATCAGATTTGTCTGACAAGACCTGCTTCTAGTGAAACCATGTTGCTTCTGGTCTTGTAATCCATTAAATTTAAGAAACTTCACTATTCTTAGTTTTTAAAACATTTCCATTAATTTATTTACTACAGATTGCAGACTTACTGGCCTGTAGTTCCTAACCTCTTCCTTACTTCCACTTTTGTGGAGAGGGATTGCATCTGCCCTTCTCCAGTCCTCCGGGACCACTCCCAACTCTAGAGAAGCATTGAAAAGTTTAGCCAGTGGAGCTGCCAAAACTGCCCTAATTTCCTTTGGTACTCTTGAATGTATGCCATCTGGCCCTGTTGTTTTCTCCACCTTTAGTTTAACTAGCAACTCTTCGGACACAGTTGTCTGAAAATTGTTTAGGGTTTACCATCCTTCCATTCCTATTTGTGTTTGTCTTCTGTGATCCTACTTCCACCTCTTCAGCTATGAACACAAATCAGAAATATTTGTTAAGCAATTCCTCATTATCATTATCAGCGTCTACATATTCCTCTCCTTCACCTTTGAGTCTCACATTGCCACTTGCATACTTCTTTTTATTGCTAACCTATCTAAAAAAAATGTCTTGTCCCTCATTTTACAATGTTGGCTATATTTTATTCCATTTATAATTTTGTTTTCCTTACTACTCTACCAGCTTCTCTTAGCTTTAACAGATATTATAGTCACCTGTCTTTCCTTTTCTGAGATCTATTGTAGTTTGGGAAGGATAACTTCTTTTTTCTTACCTTTTTAGCTACTACTTTTGAGAATCAAAATGGCCTTCTTTTCCTCTTACTTTTATATATTTCCCTTACAAAAAGGTTTACTGCCCTTACAATAGCTCCTTTCAAAGTTGCCCACTGCTTTCCTACTTCTTCCAGATGTTCCCATCCAAACAACTCCTTAAGGTAATCCACCATCCAAATAAAGTTGTTGTTGTTTTAGTTTCGATCCCTCATTTTTGAATGAACCCTCTCCACACCTGTCTTAATATTAAACCACACTATCTGTTGATTAGAGGCCGACCAATACTGCTTTTTTCAGTTTCAGCCTCAACTTCTCACTTAAACGGCAAGCTTATTAGAGTAGAGACTCGTATCTATATGCAAAGCCAGTCTTGCCACTAGGCAAACTAGGTAACTACCTAGCATGGCAGCATTTAAGGGGCAGCAGCAAAGCACAGGCAAGGCCAAGAAGACAAACTGGAGAGCAGCAGCAGGCCTTTTGAGTATCCACATATTGACCCTCCAAATGAAAATTTGTATTGGAGGGAGCAGGATTCTACAGGTCTAGAAATGCATGGTTCTTAAAGATTCCATAATGCATTTTTGGAAGAGAGAGGTAGGGGTGGTGGTAGTGACAATGGCAGAAGCAAAAAGAAGAAACTGGACACCGCATGGAGAAAGGGAAGGCAGGATGGTGGACACAGCAGAGAAAGGGGAAAAAAGATATGTTGATTATAATGGGGGGGGGGGGGGGGGGGGTCAGGAATAAGAGATTCTGGACACAGTGAGAGTGAGGGAGGGAAGAAGAGATGCTGGACACCTGGGAATGTAAGGAAAGGGGAGGTGCTGGACAATGTGGCCCAGTGCAAGGTTTGCCTAGAGTGTTAGATATCCTTGAGGCACTTCTGTCTATATAAAATGCTAAACAATAGTGAATCTGAACACTGTAATACATCTAGTAAGAAGCAGAGTCACTTTAATTTTCAGAAGTATTAAAAATGACTTTAAATCCTCTAGTCTAGGTGGTGTGCTATGCTTTTTCTAGATAATAGAAGGCTATCTAGTACAACATAATTCCAGGCAAAACTGCGCAATCTGTTTCTATAAATTGCAAAATGATTATTGTTGTAGTTCTCCTCATCTCTATATTCTTATAATTAGCATAATTTACACACTACTTAGGGCAATGCAGTATTCATGAAATTAAATTATATTTGGTTTGCCATAGCTGTGCATGGATAAATGAGCCTCTATTACATTTAGTAGTAATTCATATTCAGTGTGTCATATTCATATTTTATAGTCCAAATTTGCATTGTTTTTCCTCATGATATAATCACAATATCAATACAAATAAATTGGAAACTAGCAAAATAAATAAATAACACACTTGTGTTTTATTGCATCTTTAAAGCTTTAGACCACCTTGATTCTCTTTGAACTCTCAAGGCTTCGAGATGGGTTTCCCAGTGCTACACACACTTTTTCTTCTCTTGACCTATGCTGACTGTGCGACAGAAAAACCTGAATGTGCCATATGCCTTCCATATTTACAACGCCTGTTAAAATAGCCACCACTCAGATTTATTCTTCTTTTTTAGACCTGTGCAACATTTTTAAAAGTTCTGTGTGCATGTAGGGCAACAAAAGGTGCCCTAATAAAACATTAGCAAAAAGAGGGCAAGTTGGCTACTAATATATTGATTGTCCTTCTAATATGAAAGAAGTGTTTTAGATTTACCCGCTGTTTTAAAAATAGTGACCTCCTTTAATTCTACAGGGAATGCTAGCTTATATACAAACTATAGAGTTATACTATACCTTTTCAGAAGCCAACCTCATCAACTGCGATAGTGAAGAAAACTGGGTACTTCAAATTGTGAAACTGATGCAAACAATCCATTATTTAGCATAATGCATAGCTCCAGAAATAAATACTAAATGCCACCATGCACTTCAGTATAAATGTAAGGTATCATTAATATCTTTTAGCTAAAATGATATGAAGGCAGTATGCATTGCTAAACATAGCATGGAAGCCAGATTGATTAACCTCATGTTTACCATGTCTGTGTCAGCACACTCGGGCCAGATGGCTTATGCATGCAGGCTGAAAAATCATAATATTTGCTATTCAAAACTGAAGCAGTAGGTTGGGAGGACAACTGAATAGGGATAAATAAGATGAAATTGGACACAAGAAGGATAATTTTAATGTTGCCTATGATGCATGCAGGTGTGAAATTTCATTTGGAAAATCCAGTCGTGGGCCTATGTTCTGGGGACGCTTTAGAAAGTGTACTTCGCAAGTACATCATTTGTAGGGTAAAGAAATGCCCACACAGATTTTACTGAGTCTGTCTTATTGTTATTTCTGACTGCAGTATTTTTGTCTGCAGGGAACTTATGAGCACATAGACATTGAACATATGTTTCCCTGAATAGGGGGAGGAGACAGTAATAGATATTGAACAGTAATAGGCTGGGGAGGTTTGCAGCTCATCTGTTTATTCCTTCCAATGTCCTCCAGGATGGTTTTCAAGTTCATGAAGACCCACTCAGGCTTCCACTCCTGCTATACTATGCTCTACATAGCTGCCTCCCAGATTTGCATGCTAAGGGGGAAGTGCAACTATATCTACAGTATCTCATACACATTCATTGTGGATATCCTGAAAACCTGACTGGCTGTTGGGCTCATTTTTGAAAGAGAAGGATGTCCATCTTTCGACATAAATCGGAAGATGGATGTCCTTCTCCCAGGGACGTCCAAAATCAGTATAATTGAAACCCAATTTAGAATGTCTCCAACTGCACTCTGTTGCAAAGACGGCCAAAGTTCAGGGGGGCATGTCGGAGGTGTAGCGAAGGCAGGACTTGGGCGTGCCTAACACTTGAATGTCTTTAACCCATAATCGAGAAAAACAAGGAAGTCCCTGACAAACACTTGGACATTTTCACCCGGATCTGTTTTTCTTATGACTAAGGCACAAAAAGGTGCCCGAAATGACCAGATGACCACCAGAGAGAATTGGGGATGACCTCCCGTTACTCCCCCAGTGGTCACTAACCCCATCCCACCCTCAAAAAACATCTTTAAAAACATTTTGTGCCAGCCTCAGATGTCATACTCAGGTCCATGACAGCGCATGCAGGTCCAGGAGCAGTTTTAGTGGGTACTGCAGTCAGTGGTGTGCTGGTAAATGTTCAACAACAGGCTCTCTCCCCGGACAACATCTGCGCCCCCTCCCCTCATCCTCCTCTGCACCCCCCTCATCCACCTCTGCTCCCCCCCCCAAAAAAAATTGCAGAGCTGGCTATAGCCGGGGAGTGAGCCTGGGGGGGGGGGGGGGGGGGGGGGGGGGGGCGGGGGGCAGCAATGCATTACTCCAGGAAAAAAAAAATTAAAATGATCCCAGGTTCCAATCTAATTCATGTTTAAAGTGGGATAAAATGCCATAAATAAGTAAATAAATATAAACTTTTAATGTTGGGCACCTGATTCTCAAAGTGGACATATTCCAAACACTATAATGAAAATAAAATGATTTTTTTCTACCTTTGTTGTGTGGTGACTTTGTTTTTCTGATCATGCTGGCCCAGTGTTATGATTGGGGTCTGAACCCCTCTCAAACTTACCTCTTTCCTGGGGGTCAGCTTCTTAGCTGGCTTCTGTTTCTTTTCTCTGTCCTTTCTGAGCTGGCTCTGTGTCTCTGTGCTGGCAGCTTCCAGCAGCAAGGCTCTAATTGTCTCTTCACTGCAGCTGTGGGTGTAGTCTGAGTTGCTCTAACTCTCTTTGGGTGTACTGGCTTCAAGTGTTTCACGGTTTTGCATTGGTGTGGGTTGGGCCTCTCTGGGTCAATGTGCTTTTGCCTAGGTCTAGGGAGTGTGACATCATCAGGGAGGGCCTTGATAAGGAAGTGGGTTCTTTCCTTCAGGGCCTTTGCAACAGTTGTGTTTGCTTTAGGTAGGGTGGTGCAGTGTGCACTTCTGACATTGTGTCTAGTTTCCCTGCTTGCTTTTGCTAAGGGCCAGGTTAGTGTTAGTGCAGTGTGCACTGGTGACTATGTGTTTAGCTTTCCTGCTTTTCCCTTTGGTTCCCCTGCTTTTCCCTCTTGGTTTTGGAAGCATTGCTATGTGTAGGGCTTTGGAAGCTCTGTTGCTATTAGAAGTACTCCTGGGTTTGGTGTTGTTAGGAACACTGCAGAGTTTGCTGTTAGAAGTACTTCTGGTGTTTGTGCTATTGGGAGCATTGCAGTCTTTGCTGTTGGTGTTTGGTGATTTAGAATCACTATTGGCTTATGTGTTAGCTTCACTGCTTTTTCCTTGTGGCTCCCCTGTCTTCCCTTTTAGTGCTAGGAGCTCTTCTGGTTGCTTGCCAGAGTAGTGCTTAGGAAGCACCTTGTTAGTTGTATCTAGCTTGCTAGAGCAGTGCTTAGGTAGCTGGTTAGTTCTGTGTTTAGCTTATTAGTGTAAGCTCTGCTTGTAGCTTGGTGCTTAGTAGCACCTGTGTTAGCTTTGTGTTTAGTTCCCTGCTCTGTTAGTCTAGGGCTGAGGAAGTCCCTTTCTTGAGCAGGGATTAGGAGCTCCTGTTTAGTATAGGGCTGAGGAAGTCCTTTTGTCAGTTTACGGTTAGGAACACTCCTGCTGGTTTAGGGCTTGGGAGCACGTAGATCAGTTTAGGGTTAGGAGCACTTCTGTTTCCAGTCCTGGTCCCTATGTCATCCGGTATCCAGTAAGTCCTGTCGGCTACTCGAACCCAGGAGCTCAACTCTTGGGGGGCTTAGTAGCTAAGTACAGGTGAAGCTGTTGGACCAGTCCAGTGTGCTCCAGTCCCGTGTTCCGGTCCTGTGTCCTCCAGTCCGGGGGACCAGTCCAGGGTGTTCCAGTCTGGTGTGCTCCAGTCCAGTGTGTTCCGGTCCGGTGTGTGTTCCAGTCCTGTGTCCTCCAGTCCGGGGGATTCCAGTCCATGTGTTCCGGTTCGCTGGGCAGTGCCTGCAGTCCCTGCCGGTGTGCTTACCCAGTGTTGGTTGGTGGGTTTTGCCTGCTGCTGTCGCTCCTCGTCAGCAGCCCAAGGGCTCACGTTTGCTCCAGAGCCTGGCCCCGCGGGCTCTGAACCTGAGAACCTGACACCCAGTCTCCGATTCTGCTGCTATCTGTCCTCTTAACTCAGTTTCCAGGGCTTCCTTTCCATTTATATCTTTACTTTCCGCCTTTCTTCTTCATTTCTTGCACTACATCCGTAAGTAAAAGCTGGGTCCTCCGTAGACTTGACTGTCCAGTGGATCCAGTTTCTGCCTATTTTCTTCACCCATGTGCAGTTTTTCTCCTCTCTTCCTTTTCCCTCATCTCATCTCCTTCTTCACTCTTTCCTCCCCTCCATCCATGTCCAGCATTTCTTCTCTCTCTTCCCTCTCCTCCATCCATGTCCAGCAACCCTCCTCTCCCCTGCCCTCCCCTCCATCCACCCATGTTAACCATCTCCTTCCAGCCTCCCCCCCCCAGCAGCCCATGTCAACCATCTCCCTTCTAGTCCCTCCCCTACTCAACGCCAGACATTTCCTGTCTTCTTCCAGCCCCCCCCGATTCCCGCTCCCCAGGTCATCCATCATCTCCTGTCTGCCCTCAGCTCCCTGATAGCCCTCATTTCCTTCCTGCCGCTGCCCTGCCTTTAAATATTGTATTTTTTCTCGAGTTGCGGCGCCGGCATTGAAACCAGCAGGCTTGGCTCCAGCCTTACCTCACAGGGTTCCACCCTCTTCTGATGTATTTCCTGTTTCCGCGAGGGTGGAACCATGTGAGGGAAGGCTGGAGCCAAGCCCGCTGCTTTCAATGCCGGCAGGGCGGTGGCAGCAAGGAAACGAGGGCTATCGGGGAGCTGAGGGCAGACAGGAGATGATAGACGACCTGTGGAGCGGGGGAGCCTGCAGCTCCCGGGGTGGGGGGGAGGAGAGGCAAGCCGGCTCGCAACAACCGGCTCGCAAGATGCAAATAAATTTAACAACCGGCTCTTGCGAGCTGGTGCGAGCTGGCTCCAGCACACCACTGACTGCAGTGCACTTCAGACAGGCGGACTCAGGCCTATACCCCATCTACCTGTTACATTTGTGGAGGAAACAGCAAGCTCTCCAAAACCCACCACAAACCCACTGTACCCATATATAGGTGCCCCCCTTCACGCGTAAGGGCTATGGTAGTGGTGTACAGTTGTGGGTAGTGGGTTTTGGGGGGGCTCAGCACACAAGGTAAAGGAGCTATGTTCCTGGGAGCAATTTATGAAGTCCACTGCAGTGCCCCCTAGGATGCCTGGTTGCTGTCCTGGCATGTCAGGGGGACCAGTGCACTACAATGGTGGCTCCTCCCATGACCAAATGGCTTGCATTTGGCCGTTTTGACATGGACGTCTTTGGTTTTGAAAATCGCTGAAAGTCAGAAACGTCCAAATCTAGGACATCTCTGACAGTATTTTTGAAACGAAAGATGGATGTCCATCTTGTTTCGAAAATACGGGTTTCCCCGCCCTGGGATTTCACCGTTTTGCAAGGACGTCCAAAACGCAACTTGGACGTCCCTTTCGAAAATGCCCCTCTGTGTATACTACAAGGATTGGGTTAAGCATTGTTCTGGAGGTGACTTCCAGATCCACCCTGACCTACTTCAGCTTTCCACCTGCTACTCTGCACTCCATCCAGTCACTTCCCAGAAAGTGTTTGCTGTCATTATATCATCTCATTTCCACATCCCGTATCCTTTGGCTCAAGTATACCTTCTCTTTCTCATACAAACTTTCCACAGTCTACATACCGCAAGACAACATCTCATCCTCATCACTGCCTCCATTTCAATATTCTCCTGCTCTTTCTTCTCCTCTCAGCTGGGGATATCAATCTCAATCCTGGCCTTCAGGCAACTCATATCACATAGCCCCTACAGTGTTAATCCTGTCCTTCTCTTTTCTCCCTTTTCTCCCTCCTTCTCATGTGCCCTGTGGAATATCCACTGTGTCTCCAACAAGCTTGCCTAGATGTAAAATCTTTTTTTTTTCTCCCATACTCTGAATCATCTTGCTCTGAGACTTGAATTCTCTCCAAGAAGAAGCAAAAGATCACATCCTCACATCATGGGTTATATACTACCAAAGGAGGTATGCAAGAAACTTCTCCAGCTGCGAATGCCACACATGCACCCCACTTCCCACCTACTGCTGTTGTACAGGGACTACCTCAGTCTTTGCTTTCCCATGGAGCTTGTTGGACGTGTGCCAGAAGTGCTTGCCCCAAGATGATATTTTTCTATTAAAATTTTGCTTTTTCTAAATTTTCTCATGCCCTGTCACTATCATGTAGCATTTTATTCCCAATAGCATCTTAGTGGCCTTTTAACTAAAGCTTAGCACATGCTAATGATGTTCAGTCAAGGGAGGTCAGCATTTTTTTTAAATGCTGACTGTCACTGGCTAAATTAGCCCCTGATATTCAGTGCCACACCATGTTTGGGCACCAGTACTGAATATCAGGGGATAATTTTGAGGTGGCCTGGCTGCCTGGAGCTGAAGAAAATAAAAATAGACATACTGGGTCAAACCAATGGTCCATCTAGCCCAGTATCCTGTTTCGAACAGTGGCCAAGCCCTGTCATGAGTACCTGGCAGAAACCCAAATAGTAGCAACATTCCATGCTACCAGTCCTAGGGCAGACAATGACTTCCCCATGTATGTCTCAGAAGCAGAGTATGGACTTTTCCTCTAGGAACTAGTCCAAATGTTTTTTAAACCCAGATACGCTAACTGCTATTATTATACCTTCCGGCAAAGAGTTCCAGAGCTTAACTATTCTTTGAGTGAAAAAATATTTCATCCACTTTGTTTTAAAAGTATTTCCATGTAACTTCATTGAGTGTCCCCTGGTCTTTGTACTTTTTTGAGTGAAAATCAATTCTACTCATTCTACATCACGCAGTATTTTCTAGACCTCAATCAAATCTCCCCTCTGCCGTCTCTTTTCCAAGCTGAAGAGTCCTAACCTCTTTAGCCTTTCCTCATACGAGAGGAGTTCCATCCCCTTTATCATTTTGGTTGCTCCTCTTTGAACATTTTCTAATTCTGCTATATCATTTTTAAAATACAGCAACCAGAACTGAATGCAGTACTCTAGGTGAGATCACACCATAAAGCGATACAGAGGGAAAATAGTATTCATGGTCTTATTTACCATCTCTCTCATAATAATTCCAAGCATCTTGTTTGCTTTTTTGGCAGCTGCTGCACCCTAGACAGAACATTTCAGCGTATTATCTGCAATGAAACCTAGATCATTTTCTTGGGTGCTGACCCCCCCCAAGTTTGACCCTAGCATCAGGTAACTATGATTTGGATTATTATTCCCAATGTGCAGTACTTTGAATTTCTCCATATTAAATTTTCATCTGCCATTTGGATGCCCAGTCTTTCATTTTCCTAAGGTCTTCCTGCAAATTTTCACAATCTGCATCTGTTTTAACAACCTTGAATCGTTTAGTGTCATCTGCAAATTTAATCACCTCACCAGTGGCGTAGCCACAGGTGGGCTGGGGTGGGCCAGGGCCCACCCACATAGGGCTCAGGCCCACCCAACAGTAGTACACATTTAGTAGTAGCTGGTGGGGATCCCAATCTCTGCTAGTTAAAGACTTCCCCTTGATGGTAATGAAAACGCTACACTCCACGGTACCGGCACCTGCACATTCTCAGTTTTTAGCGCCTGCCTGCTGCAGACTGCCAAGGTGGAGAGAAGCATTTTTGCACCAGCTGAGATATTTTTTTGGTGGGGTGGAGAACACTTGCTGCCCACCCACTTCTTGCTTAAGCCCACCCAAAATCTGCTGTTTGGCTAAGCCCCTGCACCTCACTCGTCGTTCTAATTTCCAGATCATTTATAAATATGTTAAATAGCACTGGTCCCAATACAAATCCTTGTGGCCCTCCATTATTCACTCTCCTCCACTGAATGAAATGTCAATTTGACCCTATCCTCTGTTTGCTGTCCAATAACCAATTCCTAATCCATAACAGAACATTGCCTCCTATCCCATGACCTGTTTTCAGGAGTTTCTTATGAGGAACTTTGTTAACATTTTTCTGAAAATCTAGATAAACTACATCAATCAACTCACCTTTATCCACATGTTTATTCACTCCTTCAAAGAAATGAAGCAAATTGGTGAGGCAAGACTTCCCTTGACTAAAACCATGATGACGCTGTCCCATTAAACCAAGTTTATCTGTGTGTTCAGTAATTTTATTCTTCAGAATAATTTCCACTATCTTACCCAGTACTGACATCAGGTTTACCTGTCTATAATTTCCCAGATTACCCATGGAACCCTTTTAAAAAGTCAGTGTTACATTGACCACCCTCCAATCTACAGATACTACAGAAGATTTTAATGACACAGGTTACACATTACTAACAGCAGATCAGAAATTTCATGTTTGCATTCTTTCAGTGCCCTTGGATGCATACCATCCAGTACAGGTAGTTTACTATTCTTTAATTTGTCGATTTGGCAGTACATCTTTCAGGTTCACTGAGATTTCTTCCAGTTCCTCCGCATCATCACCATTGAAAACAGGTAGATATCTTACATTTTCTTCCGTAAAAAACAAAGCAAAGAATTCATTCAGTCACTCTGCTATGGCCATGTCCTCCCTGAGTGCCCCTTTAGCTCCTTCATGATCTAATGATTCCACAGATTCCCTTGCAGGCTTTCTGCTTCTGATGATATTACTGTGAGTTTTTGCCTCTGCGGCAAGATTCTCTTCATATTCTCTCTTAGCCTTGTTTATCAATGATTTGCATCTAACTTTCCTAATATATCCCTACTAGATGATCTTCACAGAAACTGAGACAAGGGTTTCACCTCGATGTTAGTACTGCTAGATTTCTCAGCAGCTTTTGACACTGTGGATCATGACATCATGCTAGCACGACTGACAAAAACAGGTATCTGTGGAACAGTACTTGCCTGGTTCAGATCCTATCTATCAGACAGGCAACAATCCATAATGTTTGGCAGCAACTCATCACCACCATGGACACTGACCTGCAGGGTACCACAAGGATCGATACTGTCACCTATTCTGTTCAATATCTACCTCAAACCACTAGCTGAGCTGATTCAGTCAATGGGCACTCAGTTCTACATCTATGCGGATGATGTTCAGCTACTCATACCCATTGAACCAGACTTACCGACAGCCTTGAATAAACTGACTAGCTGTCCAACATCAGTTCAAGAATGAGCTAAAAACAACAAACTTTGCCTGAACCCAAGTAAAACCGGCTTCTCTGGGTCCCTAACACAAATGGATACATACCTGATATCAAAATCCCTTTTGGGAAGTACGAACACCCCCTCAGATCACAAGTCAGGAACCTTGGAATACAGTTAGATTGAACACTTACTCTGATTCCCCAAATCCAAACAACCTTCAAGAGCAGCTTCTACCATTTGCAACAGCTACGCTGCCTCTCTCCTTACATCGAGAAGGTAAATCTTATCCCAGTTGTGCTTGCCATGATAACATCAAGACTGGATTACTGCAATGCAGTGGCCCATTGTTTATCCTCCTTCCACCAAGTCTCTGAGATGCCTATTATATCTACCTCATCATTTAGTGTTATACACACTAACTTTCCCATCTTATTTTTTAGGCTTCTAGCATTTATATACAAGCACTTCAAATTGTGTTTTTTGTTTAGCTGCTTAGAAGTTGATGAGGATAATGTACATTCTTTACCCCACTCTCTCCTTAAACACTCCTGCCTTCCTCTCACCATTGTTGAAACCAATTGTGTTATTTTCCTCGCATCTACAAGCTACTTAGAAGTTGATGAAAATAATGGTTAGAAAATCAGCTGGAGCAGGATAAAACAGTTATGTGGGCCTCAGGTGAATACTGGGCTGGCACCCAAATACCTTTTTTCTTTTTTAAATCTTGTCCCTTGAGCCCCCTCTTACCCTCCTTCTCTGCCCCTTCCCAGCCCGTGGTAAGAAACTAGTCCCCTCAATCCAGAACAAAGTACCACGAGTTGTCATGAGAGGTTGCAGCAGCCATTTTGAAAGGGTGTTGCAAGGAGCAGAAGTGAGGAAGCTGTGTTCTTGTCCCCAGTGACCACTACTGGACCACCAGGGATACAGGCAGGCCCTGAATGTCATGCCCTGTGTCTTATTTTATAACTATGGGTCACATACGCAATAAGCTTTAGTAAATGGGCCCCTTAGGTAGTTTGGTCATTTTATCAAGTTTCATTTAATTTGTGCATCACTTTTGTAGGCCTCATTGAGGACCTCAGACCCCCAGTTGAGGTAATTATTTTCACAATTGAGTTACATTGATATTTCAGCTGCTATTTTTCTGGAAGAAATGACTTCAGTGTCTGCTGGTGCAAAAGGATCCTATCCTTTAAGGATTTTCCATAATTGGTACCTGTGATGCTTGAGGCCCTACCCTGAATCCTTCCATGTAAATTATGTTTACATATATCCAAGATAGATTGTCATGGTTGAGAAAAGCAACACAAATGTATTTTTGACACTTCTAGTACTATTTCGTAAACTTTCCAACCTAAAGCACATGCTTCCAAGATCTTTAAGCATTGTATCATGAAGTTGTTTAGATATATAAACCACAAAATAGGAAGTTTCAGGCACAATGGGAACCCTTATGGGATACTCTGACCCCCAGAGGGAGAAGCTTCCTGTTGAATTTATTTAAAAAAAAAAAAAAAAAAATTGAGTATTTTTGCCTTATATCTATTAGGTTACAAGGGGGGAAGCAAGACAGGGAAGCAACCTGCTTAAGAAGTAGGATTAAGACCTATGGGATGCATAGACAAATTTCATTGTGTTGTTAAAATTAACTGAGAGGAGACTCCTTTTGACTCTGGGTATCATCGGAATAATTTAAGGGGGGAGGGGAAGGGTATGGGCTGGGGGGGAGGCTTGGGATTAATAAGAGAGCACACATATGTTATGGAGATGCGACGGAATGTATATTGATTGTGGGAGTGGCTCACCTGGGGTTGGGAGTCACCAGACTATGTTATAATATATCTTCATTGTATTGATTAGAGTATAGAATTGTGACTCTTTAATGATGCAAATTCACAGGTTTGGTAAACTGTCTCTCTAGCTAATTGGGTAGAGAGGTAACTATTTACAATGATAAGATAAGGAACCATTATTACCTGTTGGACGTTGAGGGAGGGGGGATGGGAGGGAGAAAACATAAAATATTGGTGTTACAGTGGACGAGAGAATATTTGAAGCGGGGGAGTCGGAGAAACTAAACAAATTCTCTGTAACCTTGGAGGATGTAATGGGTCAGTTCAGCAAGCTGAAGAGTAGTAAATCACCGGGACCTGATGGTATTCATCCCAGAGTATTAATAGAACTAAAAAATGAACTTGCGGAGCTACTGTTAGAAATATGCAATCTGTCCCTAAAATCGAGTGTAGTACCGGAAGACTGGAGGGTAGCCAATGTTACTCCGATTTTTAAGAAGGGTTCCAGAGGAGATCCGGGAAATTATAGACCGGTGAGTCTGACGTCGGTGCCGGGCAAGATGGTGGAGGCTATTATTAAGAATAAAATTGCAGAGCATATACAAAAACATGGACTGATGAGACAAAGTCAGCACGGATTTAGTGAAGGGAAGTCTTGCCTCACCAATCTAATGCATTTTTTTGAGGGGGTAAGCAAACATGTGGACAATGGGGAGCCGGTTGATATTGTATATCTGGATTTTCAGAAGGCGTTTGACAAAGTGCCGCACGAAAGACTCCTGAAGAAATTGCAGAGTCATGGAATCGGAGGTAGGGTATTATTATGGATTAAGAACTGGTTGAAAGATAGGAAGCAGAGAGTAGGATTGCGTGGCCAGTATTCTCAGTGGAGGAGGGTAGTTAGTGGGGTCCCGCAGGGGTCTGTGCTGGGTCCGTTGCTTTTTAATGTATTTATAAATGACCTAGAGATGGGAATAACTAGTGAGGTAATTAAATTCGCCGATGACACAAAATTATTCAGGGTCGTCAAGTCGCAGGAGGAATGTGAACGATTACAGGAGGACCTTGCGAGACTGGGAGAATGGGCGTGCAAGTGGCAGATGAAGTTCAATGTTGACAAGTGCAAAGTGATGCATGTGGGTAAGAGGAACCCGAATTATAGCTACGTCTTGCAAGGTTCCGCGTTAGGAGTTACGGATCAAGAAAGGGATCTGGGTGTCGTCGTCGATGATACGCTGAAACCTTCTGCTCAGTGTGCTGCTGCGGCTAGGAAAGCGAATAGAATGTTGGGTGTTATTAGGAAGGGTATGGAGTCCAGGTGTGCGGATGTTATAATGCCGTTGTATCGCTCCATGGTGCGACCGCACCTGGAGTATTGTGTTCAGTACTGGTCTCCGTATCTCAAAAAAGATATAGTAGAATTGGAAAAGGTACAGCGAAGGGCGACGAAAATGATAGTGGGGATGGGACGACTTTCCTATGAAGAGAGGCTGAGAAGGCTAGGGCTTTTCAGCTTGGAGAAGAGATGGCTGAGGGGAGATATGATAGAAGTGTATAAAATAATGAGTGGAATGGATCGGGTGGATGTGAAGCGACTGTTCACGCTATCCAAAAATACTAGGACTAGAGGGCATGAGTTGAAGCTACAGTGTGGTAAATTTAAAACGAATCGGAGAAAATGTTTCTTCACCCAACGTGTAATTAGACTCTGGAATTCGTTGCCGGAGAACGTGGTACGGGCGGTTAGCTTGACGGAGTTTAAAAAGGGGTTAGATAGATTCCTAAAGGACAAGTCCATAGACCGCTATTAAATGGACTTGGAAAAATTCCGCATTTTTAGGTATAACTTGTCTGGAATGTTTTTACGTTTGGGGAGCGTGCCAGGTGCCCTTGACCTGGATTGGCCACTGTCGGTGACAGGATGCTGGGCTAGATGGACCTTTGGTCTTTCCCAGTATGGCACTACTTATGTAAAGTAGATGGAAATGGAAGTATCAATGTTGTTAGTTGTGTTCACTATGCTGTTCATCAATAAAAATTATTGAACCATAAACCACAAAAAATGGCGGAAGATGAACCAAAACAGACCAGAAAAAACCATAAGGAGTAAGAGCACCAGAAAAGTTTAATGGATGTCAAGCCCTATGCTCTCACTATTAAGCTATTCTTCCCCTTCAGTCCCAGGTGCAAAATATTTAGCACTGGTCTAAGATGCAAAAGCACACCAGGGCAGTGCAAAACATTTTGAGGTGCAAAATGTTTAGCAATGTAAAACATTTAGCACTGATTCCAGATATAAAACTCGTTGTACTAAATGTTTCGTACCCTAGGACAGTGCTAAATAGTTTGCACCTTAGAGTGGAGGATTAATTTAGCAGTTAAAGCACTACTAACCAGAGGTGTCTGGTTCTAATCCCTCTGGAAACAATGCTTTTTGTTTGTTTGTTTTTAACCTTTATTTACTCAGCACTACACAGAAACAGGACAAACTACTGGATTTCTAAACAAATGGAACATCTCTAAGTGGAAATTAATTTTCGTCTTTTTCTTCCTTGCTCCCATCACTGAAAAGCATGATTTGTTTCCTCCCTCAGTGAATAGGGAAACACAAAGATGTTTCTGCTCCCCCCTTAGATGTCTCTATAGCACCCTTGTGGACAGCTTTTCTGGAATCTTCCATGAAACTGCAATTTTGATAGCAAAATAGAAAACTGTATATCCCCACTTCATTGGAGTATTTGAAATGATAGAGTAGACTTGGATTGACTCCCCAGCCTCTATATTACTACTACTACTACTACTTATCATTTCTATAGCACTACTAGACGTACGCAGTGCTGTACACTTGAACATGAAGAGACAGTCCCTGCTTGAAAGAGCTACAATCTAATTAATCTTAAGTCAGGATAGAAAGGAGCAAATCATTTTGTAAGACTGTATGCTTCTTTCCTCTGCAAGTGAAGTCATCTCTTACCTTCCCTAAATCAGGAAGCTTTGATCCTCTGCCATCTGGAGGACCCATTTTAAGGTCCTGATCCATCACAGCCCTCATGTTCAGATACAGGGCCACACCAAGCTGGAATCATGCCCTATGTAACACTCCCACTGCACCACAGGCAAGAAGATGTGACAATGAATGAGGAAAAATGTGGTGCCCCTGCCCACTTGTGCCCCAAGTAGCTGCACTACTGGCACAGCCCTCAATATAGCCCTCTTCAAATGTAACTAGTAGAATCCTCTTTTACAGCAGGCAATCCAAGGCAACCTGGGGCTGCTGGTGATTTATCTGATAGTCTTACCATCCAAGCAGTCCTATGATTTGAAAAATGCAGCCCCAGGTGACAAATAATCTCTTAGAATAGTGCCCTCCATTTCTTCCCCTCCCCCGCAGGTGGTTCCTTACATGAGTATCAGTATTTTGATCATCATCTTCAGTGCAATCCTTATTTCCTCCTAATTGTTGGACATATGTTCCCTTTAGATAAGTTTCCTGGTTTGCTGGCTTACTAGAGCTCTATGATGTTTTGTTTTTGTCTTCAAGTCATTTAAAGCTTTTTGTATTTCACCTTTTAAGATATGGGGAAGGGGGATAGTTCTATAAGAAGACGGGAATTTGAGAACCCCCCAAAATGTTTCTATTTTAAGCCTATTTTATGAAGGCACTATAGAAACCTCAAGTAGAGAAAAATTTTTAATAATCCCCTAGTATGATTTTCACCACTTTAAATCATGAGTTTCATTGTTTGAGCCAAACGCCACAGAGTTGTGGGTTCCTGAGGAAGGTTTGAGCAAACGAAAAGGAGCTCTGTTGGGCCCTGGAATTAACAAACATGGCAATGCAGTTGAATAATTATGGCAGCTTGAAGATAAGTGTTTTTTTTCCACATGTTTTTGAATTTGAGAGAATTGCTAAGACTATTAAAGTTCACAGTGACACAAAATTTTGATTAATTTGAGCGACCATTCAGCACTACTTTTGAGTTGAGACACTCGCTTTGGAAACAATTTTGAGATAAGCCCTAGCGGGCATAGTGATGCCCTCAGAGTCTTCTCTTATAATTAGGGAGGTCGATGGGCCTAACTGAGGAGCACTTTTACTAAAGGGTTGCTGCGGGGCAACAGGCTCGCCACACGCCAATCCAGAACTACAGCCGAGCTAGTGCAGGAGCCCGGGGGTAGTTCCAATCCCCAGCGTGCACCATTTCCGGTGCTACAAAAATATTTTTTATTTTTGTATTGCTGGTGCTTACCCAGCAGTAATTGGGTTACACCATGCACTGCCCGGTTACCATCAGGTTAGCATGGAAGCCCTTACTGCCACCTCAATGGGTGGCGGTAATAGCTCCCCTCTGAAACGGCCGCACAATAAGTGGTTCACTTACCCTATGGCCATTTCTTTTTGAGAAAAAGACAGCCTTTTACCAGCTGCGGTAAAAGGAGGACTCAGCGTACATCAAAAACATGAGCTGACAGTAGTACAGACCCCCTTTTACCACAGTTTAGTAAAAGAACCCCTGAGAGTTTCCATTAATTTAAACTGAGACACACTGGGTCTCATTTTATATTTTGTGAGGTTGACTCTTCTGAAGAGTACTGCAATTTTTGTAGCAAAAATCATACTAGGGGATTATTTTATAAAGGCAACATATGAACTTGTGTGTTTTTATAAAATAGGCTTCCAGAAACAGCCCACATAATAAACAGAAATGTATATCTGCTTCAAAAAAGGCGTACCTGTGTGCATTCACTCTCTGCATGTACTCATGTATTGGATAAAATACGCACACATATCTCAGTTTGACCTCTGCTCCTCCCAAACTACATCCCTGAGAATTTTTACAATGCAGATCACACCTTCCTTTCACCTGCTTTTTCTGCATATATGTAGCTATGCGATTTAAAAAAAACCCATTTCTTTGTGTAAAAGAGGCTTTACATGGGGATAAAAGTTTTATAAAATTACTCCCATCACTGTATAAGTACTGTTTCATCCTTAACTGCAGTCCGGCCAGTGCTATTATGAGATTTATTGCTGGGTCAGACCAATGGCCCATCTAGCCCAGTATCCTGCTTCCAGCAGTGGCCAATCCTGGTCACAAGTACTTGACAGAAACCCAGTTAGTAGCAACGTTCCATGCTACAATCCTGGGGCAAGAAGTGGCTTCCCCTATGTCCATCTCAATAACAGACTATGGACCTTTCCTCCGGGAACTTGTCCAAACCTTTTTTAAACCCAGATACGTTAACCACTGTTACCACATCCTCCGTCAACTATTTCCAGAGCTTACCTATTCTTTAAGAGAAAAAAATATTGCCTCCTATTTGCTTTAAAAGTATTTTCATGTAATTTCTTTGAGTATCTTCTGGTCTTTGTACTTTTTGAATGAGTGTAAACTTGATTCACTTCCACCTGCTCCACACCACTCAGGATTCTGTAGACCTCAATCAAATCTCCCTCAGCCATCTCTTTTTCAAGCTGAAGAGTCCTACCTTCTTTATCCTTTCCACATATGGGAGCAGTTCCATCCCCTCTATCATTTTGGTCACTCTTCTTTGAACCTTTTCTAATTCTGCTTTTTTTTAGATATGGCAACCAGAATTGAATGCAATACCCAAGGTGAGGCTGCACCATGGAGCAATAGAGAAGCATTAAAGTATTCTCAGTCTTTTTTACCATTCCTTTCCTAATCACTCTTAGCATCCTATTTGCTTTTTTTGCCCACCACAACACACTGGGCAGAAGATTTCAACATACTACAATTCCTCACAAAACTAGAGGGAAAATAAATACCACAACGTTCTGGTCTAACATCTTGAAAAATCCTGCTCTTCCTCCAGCATACAATAATAACTTCATGATTAAATGGGATGACCTATGTGAAAATGTCTTAAATAACATAGCTCCCCTCAAATCTACATCCAAACCAACCCAGAAAATTTCACCTTGGTTTAATCAATGTATCCTTCTTTTGAAAAGAAAATGTACAAAACTGGAAAGAAAATGGGCTAAAGACAAATCAATCGAAAACAAATTAACTTGGAAAATTGCCATCAAAATATATAAAAATGAGATCAAAATTGCAAAAGCTCAATACTATAACAAAATAATTGGTGGTAATTTCCTTAATACCAGTAAACTTTTCAATCTGCTAAAAAGCCTATTATCTACAAAAGAAATAACCACAACCACAGGAGTCCTCAAATTAAAAGTCAACCATCAAGATATTTACGAAAAACAGTCAGACACACATACAGAAATAGCAACCAACAGAATCTGGTCTACCAACCCATGACACAGTAAAACATTACCTCCTAAAATATTCAAACTCACAATGCATACTAGATCCTTGTTCTAGTTACCTTATGAAGGATGCCCCTAATATATTCATCAATTTGCTTCAGCAGCATATCTCCTTCCTACTATTCCATGACACTTTCCCTGATAATAAAGGTTCTATTATCTTAACACCAATACCAAAAAAACAATTCAATCACCATAACTGATGTAACAAACTACTGACCAGTAGCCTTGATTCCTTTGATGATAAATGTGATGGAAGGAATGGTAGCAGCACAAACTATGGAATACCTTTCACATTTCTCCCTACTACACAAATCGCAATCAGGTTTCAGACCATGCTATAACACCAAGACTGTCCTTACTACCCTAGTATCAAATCTCAGAAAAGAAATTAGCATAGGGTTTAAGATCTTATTAGTGCAGTTCAATATGTCTAGCTCATTCGATGTAGTAGATCATAATAGCCTACTAAACATACTAGTCAATTTTGGTATATGTGGCACACTCCACAAATGGTTTCAAGGATTCCTGAAATCAAGATCTTACAAAGTGAAAATGAAAGGAACCTTATCCTCTCCTTTGTCACTGGACTGTGGTGTCCCTCACAGTTCTCCATTATTTTATTTTTTTGTTACATTTATATCCTGTGCTTTCCCACTCATGGTAGGCACAATGTGGCTTACATATACAGGTACTTATTTGTACCTGGGCAGTGGAGGGTTGGGTGACTTGCCCAGAGTCACAAGGAGCTGCCTGTGCCTGAAGTGGGAATTGAACTCAGTTCCCCAGGACCAGAGTCCACCACCCTAACCACTAGGCCACTCGTCTCCTGCCCATTCTGTTTAATGTAATGCTGTCTCCACTAGGCAACAGACTAGAAACAGCAGGATTCAAAACATTCATATATGCTGACAATGTTGCCATATATAGAGTCTTCAAAAAGAACATTAAAGACATCTTACAACAGGCAAAACTTGGCTTAAATTTGATGGACACCTGGGCCTCAGAATCCAATCTAAATCTAAATAAAGAAAAAACTAAATTCATGGTCATTACCAACCGATGTGACCAAAACGACTACAACAGTTTCACAATTGACAACACTTCATTCCCCATTGAGAATAATCTGAAAATTCGAAGTATAATTATAGACAAACATTTAACATTTGATGCTCAAGTTTCCTCAGTAATCACAAAATCTTTCAGATCTCTTTGGAAACTAAAAAGGATCAGACCCTATTTCTCATCAGAAACATTCAGACTATTGGTACAATTATTAACATCTCAATTCGATTATTGTAATGCCAAATATCCTGGCTGTAAGGAGTACCTGTTGAAAAAACTCCAAACAGCTCAAAACACTGCATCTAGGTTCATATATAAAATCTCTCCTTTTGAAAGTGCCTCCCCTTTATTAATCAAATTACACTGGCTTCCCATCAAAGCGAGAATCATCTTCAAATTATGTACCTTTGTCTTTCAAATACTAAATGGCACAGCTCCAGACTATATGGTACCATTAATAAACTTACCTCAAACAAACACTAAATATGAGGCAAGAAAATATCTCAGCCTACATCTCCCAAATTGCAAAAAAGTGATGTACAAAACTGTCCACTCTGCAGACTTCAGTTACCTAGGAACCAAACGGTGGAACACCTTACCAGACAAGCAAAAAGGAGGAATGAACCTCACGTGACCGTGAGCAACGAACAAAACAGTGAGGTAGATCCGAGGAGGATAACAAAATAGTCTTGACATTGACATTCGCACATCATCCAGTCCTCATCTTACAATCTAATTAATTTATAAATAATAATACAACAAGTCATCATTGGAATTAAATTTTGGCCGCAGCTTTATTAACTATATATATATATATATATTAGCTGTTAAGCCCCTTAAAATGGGTGAGTTTTTTTGAGAGAGAGAGTATCAGTTGCTCCTTATAGCCAGTTGTTTGAGACAGCAAAGCAGGGCTCGTTTTTCATTTGTCTGCCCCCTCCCCCCTTGTTGTAATATTGTGTGTGTGTGTGTGTGAGAGAGAGAGAGAGTGAGAGAGGGTCAGTGGCTCCTTATAGGCAGTTGTTTGAGTGTGTGTATGTGTGAGAGAGAGAGCAAGCGAGCGAGAGAGGACAGGGGAGAATGCAGAGTTGGTGCACATCTTTACCTGTCGCCCTTGGGCTGAGAACATAGTGGGAGCCCTGCTTGATCACATTAGGTGAGAAGTGGGTGGGGACCAGTGGACTCTTCTTTCACTGTGCCTGTGTCGGAGGTGGGAATACTGAGGTGAGGACAGACCGGCAGTTCGGGGTTACATCTTGATAGTGGTGCATTTAGGACGAGCTCCTTTGTAAAAGGGCAACCGGAGAGGTGTTCATTAAAGAAGTGGCAGAGTGTCTGCTTGTCTCCGGAGGTTAGCCTCGCCCAGCTCACCGCAGCGGCTCCGCCCAGGAACATCGGGCATGATGTGCCGCGCACTTCCATTTCTCTGAGCCACTGCCGAAGACTGCTTGGCCTCCCCGTCTCCTCTTCATGCACTTATGTATCATTTACTTTTATTCCCACCACTGGGGTGGTTGGTAACTGGCTTTGTGCCCCCTGCGATGTGTCATACGCTCCATCTGGAGACCCGCAAGGCCTCCCCCTTCCTATTTACAGAGTCTCTCCCCTTCATGCGCAGAACGTTGATGACAGCTGCTCTCTACTGCGCATTTGCGGGTGAGTCAGTCACCTCTCATTTATATAGTTATATATATATATAATATATATTGTAAATATATTGTAAAGAGGAGGTGGAACGGTCTAGGGGACAAGAAGAGAAAAGGAGAGAAAGAGACTACAACTCCCAACATGCACTAAAGGAACCCAGTGGTAGGAGAGGGTACGTGCATTCCCGAGAGTCACCAGAGGAGGGCTGCAGGGAAAGGAGTAAGGCCGAGTCTCCAACCTGGTGGAGGAGGTGGTGGGACAAGTGGGCGGAGAAAGAAAAGATACAAAAGATCCTTAATGAAGAAAAGGGGAGGCAGCTGAGGGAAGGGCGGGGTGAAGAGAATATGGACTGGGCTCCTGAAAAGGGGGAGGAGGAGGCGGACCCATGCCCTATGGAACTGACTGAACCGGAGAACGCCCAGGAAGAGCCGATGGACTTCTCAGCGCTGGCTCAGCGAAAGCCCGGGAGATAACGGATGCCAAAGTGGGTCCATGCGGGAGGAGGTCAGGTGAGAGTGTGACTGACCAAGAGGGTGGAGGCCCTTGGCTTTGTTCCCGCGCAGAGCCAGAGCAAGAGAGAGAGAGAGGTACGGCATGAAGGACTTGTTACGTGTTTGAAAAGCTAAAGAAGGACTGGGCTGCGGCTCATGGGTTTTTGTTTCACAAGAGCCACTTACCTGTGAAGAGAGAACAGGCCAGAAGTTTAATGTGGGGGTGTTTTTTTTTTATGGCCTTCTAGCCCTACTGGCCTTTTACCAACCCAACTTGTACCGGCCTTCCCTTTCTGGGGGTCATTCTTAAGGCCAGGAACTGTGGGCCCCCAGCCTTCTTGAGATCGGGGCTTCCCCCCCCCCCCCCCCCTGGTCGGGTCCGCCCCAATGTTGGGCTTCCAGGTAACACTCCAACCCAGCTACCACGCCCTCCACCGTCTTACAGCCCCTTTGGATCAGCCCTGCCCTAATCTCCCCGGGTAAGCCCTGCAGGTATTGTTCCACTACCAGTTCTTGAAGAATTTCTGCAATGGTGTGGTGATCTGGTTCCAACCATCTTTTTACTAAGTCCATCAGTTTATTGGCCATGGCTTTAGGGGTTTCCCCTTTTTCCCATTTAGTGGCCCGGAACTTTCGCCTGTAAGCCTGGGTACTTAGTCCATATCGGTCCTTAATGGCCTCTCTCAACCGCCCATAGTGGGCCGCATCCCCCGGTGCCAAGTCTCTAAAGGCTGCCAGAGCCTCCCCGGACAAGGAAGGCGCTATCCGCATGGCCCACTGCTCTTGCGGCCATCCTGCGGCTACCGCCACCCTCTCAAATGCGGTCAGGAAATCATCTACATTATCTTGCTCAGACAACTTTCCCCAGGTAAGTGAGTTCATGGATAAAGGTCCTACCGCACCGCTTCCTCCTGGGCCCTGTTCGGTCCCTCCGGGTCCAAAATCCCTTGGGGTACTGATCCCCCTCTGAAAAAAGTCCTGGAGCAGATTCAACACCAGCTGTTGTTGCTCTCGTGCGGCCGTCAAGGACTCCTCCACCATCTTCGCGGCCAGTTCTTGCTGTTTCTGGAACTGCATAGTCATCCAGGCGAAGATCTCTTTGGGGTCCATCCTGGCTTTGGGAACAGCTACTCCTGCGGAACAGAAAGCAGAAGACAAAAACTCCAAGTGCGATTTCACCACTTAAGTTCTCCCTTATCCTAGGAACCCTCTATTCCCCTATTTGGGCCCCGCTTACCGGAACCCAAGCTGGGTCTGCGCTTTTCTCAGCGTTGGCCCCTCTGTCGGGCTTCTCCACCTTGTATGTCCTGGCCTCCTCGAGCGACAGGTCAAGAAACAACCTTGAGATCCCACTTCTGACACCAATTGTAAGCTCGCTCCTCCTTAGCTCATCCGTCGCAGCTCCAAAAATCACAAACAAATTCAGGTACAGTTCAATTAAAAAAAAAAAACACAAAGAAAACTGTTCAGGGGATAGGAAGAGAGTCTCTCGTTTGGCCTGGCTTTTTATTCAAGTCCCAGCCCTCAACACTTTTACTCTCTTCAAGCCGGGCGATACACAGCCCAGGCTTCAGCAGCTACTTCCCCTCTACCTCTTAGAAGAGGAAAATTTGCCACAAAAAACAAATCAATAATACAGTCCCGTATTTCTCGGCTGCTTCCCCTCTCCCTCTCCTGGAGAGTTGCAGTTAAAAAAAAAACAAAAAAAACACCCCCACATTAAACTTCTGGCCTGTTCTCTCTTCACAGGTAAGTGGCTCTTGTGAAACAAAAACCCATGAGCCGCAGCCCAGTCCTTCTTTAGCTTTTCAAACACGTAACAAGTCCTTCACGCCGTACCTCTCTCTCTCTCTTGCTCTGGCTCTGCGCGGGAACAAAGCCAAGGGCCTCCACCCTCTTGGTCAGTCACACTCTCACCTGACCTCCTCCCGCATGGACCCACTTTGGCATCCGTTATCTCCCGGGCTTTCGCTGAGCCAGCGCTGAGAAGTCCATCGGCTCTTCCTGGGCGTTCTCCGGTTCAGTCAGTTCCATAGGGCATGGATCCGCCTCCTCCTCCCCCTTTTCAGGAGCCCAGTCCATATTCTCTTCACCCCGCCCTTCCCTCAGCTGCCTCCCCTTTTCTTCATTAAGGATCTTTTGTATCTTTTCTTTCTCCGCCCACTTGTCCCACCACCTCCTCCACCAGGTTGGAGACTCGGCCTTACTCCTTTCCCTGCAGCCCTCCTCTGGTGACTCTCGGGAATGCACGTACCCTCTCCTACCACTGGGTTCCTTTAGTGCATGTTGGGAGTTGTAGTCTCTTTCTCTCCTTTTCTCTTCTTGTCCCCTAGACCGTTCCACCTCCTCTTTACAATATATATACTCAATTCTATAAGTTAACCTTTACCCAATGCATTAAATTCTTCCAACTAATGTTAGCATTCCCAGAGCGGTTTAACAGTTCAGAGCCATTCAGTAATGAAATTGACTTTCTGACTTGTCCAAAATTACCCCCTTTATTATATGTGACTCACGGTGCGGTCAAGCCACATCTCACTCGTGGTGGTTCCGCCCACAAGTTACTTTTTCCATCAAAATATCTTTTAACCAATATCCACTTAACTGCATATCCGGCTGACTCAAATGCTGCTACCGACCTCCCATTCTCCCACCCAAACTCACACACCCACCATAACCATCCCACCAAAATCATTATACAATAAACCCACAACATGTCACCAACTATCCATTGTAATTAAATTCAAACCACACAACACAGGGCAGGTTGGGAAGGGCACAAAATCCTAACCCCTCATCCACCCTCACCCGCTCCTGCCCACCCAAATAATGAATTTATCCCAACAAAAAAGCCTTCTGTTTACCCACAACCGTTCCTATGACAACCACCAATCCTCACCTCCCCTTATCATCCAATCACCCTTCCTCTCCTGTTACTACCCTACCCACACTTCAACATTAACCCTCTAAACTCCTTCTTTCATACCATTCTCTCTTTTTTTCCTACCCTTACCTCTATTAACTATTTCTCTCCCTTCCTTCTGACTCACTCAATGTTATTGCCCCAACAGTCTAAATTGTAGGGTCTCCTTATTGAAAACAGCTACAAGACGACCCGACATGGCCGTGTTTCGGCCCAAAGGCCTACCTCAGGGGTCTGATGAATCTCTGATGCTATAGCGGAAATGCTTAACAACAAGAGTATAATCAATGTCCAGGCTGTAAAATCCTTGTGTTATCCTTGTGTCTACAATGACACCTAGATCTTTTCTTGAGTGCTGACTGCTAAAGTGGACTCTAGCCTCAGATAACTTTGATTTGGATTATTCTTCCCAATGTGCATCACTTTACATTTGTCCACATTAATCTGCAATTTGGATGCCCAGTCTTTCGGTTTCCTAAGGTCTTTCTGCAATTTTTCACAATCCACATGCATATATCTGTGGTTTTTGCTGGTTTATTGGTGTGGTTGATGATGTGCAGCTCTTCAGGCTCTCGTTTACAATTGCACGATGCATTTTTAAAGCAAACAGGACTGATCCATTTGGGTAAAGCATTTCTTTCTTTCTTTCTTTTTCTTTCTTCTTTTCTTTTATATTGAAATATTTTGTCTATTAAGTAAATGGTTTGAGAAACCAAAATGAACTGAAAATATTCATAATGTTAGGTGCTCATGCTTAGCTATTTTGTATTAATCCTTGACTGTGAAGGTTTCAGACATGAATGGTTCATTCCCTGATAGATAATTTGAGATAACTGGCACAAGGTGATAAATAGAAGGCAAAAACACAATTAGCACATACAACCACCATAGAAAGACTTTTTCTTGTCTCATAAAAGCATTGACAAAGTCTTGCTGCTTCAGATTGTTGGAAAAAAATGAGTGAAAAATGAAGAAGCCTTGGGTTTTCAGTGCTTGAGTGACTTATACTAATGTATTCCTTCATCTAAATACAGATTTCTATTTAAAATTCAGCATGCAGGAGTATTATGAATTCTACTTTAATGGAATCCAAATAATTGCCCTTTAGAAATGATGAATAGCTGTTTAAAGCCACCGATAAGAATATACTGTTTCTCATCTAACAATCAGCCTTCCACATTAATTGCACCATGTATGCCTGAAATTAGTTTATTATTATTATTATTACTATTATTATTATTATTATTGATATGCAAAATGCAGGGTGATGGAAAATAGCACACAACTGTTCCCTTTAGTTTCCAACCTACCAAAGAACTATGTTTTACTCTATTCTTGTGCTTGGAAAAAGGAAAAAAGATAGGTTTTTGATCTTGAACAGACTGCTGAAATGAGGATGATAATTCTTGCACATCTATCTAGTTTATGTACATTTTATGAATTAAAAAAAAATGTATCCTAAAGTGAATTTATAAGTCAAATGTGCAGATTTCCATATCTAGAGAATTGTGTTCTGCTGAGTATTAAAGATGACAAAAATCCTTTTTCCAGAGTTTTCTTCATTGAACAAAAAAAGAGGAGTCAGACAAAGCGTTGCAGCTACTGAAATTACAAATGCATTATTCATTTACTTAAGGCAGTATCTAGTCTGCATAATGTTCATTGTAGAACTGACCTCTCCTTCAAAGAAGTTCTTTGAAATCTCCAACAGAAATGTACACACGTTTAATAAAGCTGCAATACCCTGTGTGCAAGTACTTTTAGAGAAAATCCAGAAGAGCAAAACAAAAGTTCTGCGGAAAGAGCAGTACAGTCCACAAAAGCAGAATACACATCTTCTGACAGTTAAAAAGGTTTTTATTCTTGCCACTTTAAAACATAACCCAATGTGGCCACATTTTGCCTCTCTAGAGGCTGCGTCAGGGATTATCAACTGTTTGGCGAAACACTAAAAACATACATTTATTAAAAATGAATAATAACTAAAAATCATAAAATTACTGTCCCAAAATTAACATACACAAAAAAGACAACATATCAATTTACAATACAGACATACTAATAATTGATACAATTAAAAAATGTTAATACATAATCATTGATATTAATAATATTACAAAGCACAAACACTCAACACATAATTTTAAAGGCACAAAATAAAAATATAGCAATAAACAAAGAATATGTTAATTAAATCATAAACATCTGATCATTAAAATCCAAATGATATCTAAATAAAACTCAAAGTCACTTTTAAGAGTTAAAACATGATCCTTTCAAAGGTATGTGTCCCTTTTAACTCTCAAAACTGACTGTGTATTAACATTTTTGACAGAAAAGGGTCCTTTTGTTTTGAAAATGGCCATTTGTTAGATTAAAAAAAAAATCCAAGTGAAAAATGCACAAAATCAAGCCATTAAGATGTAGGAGGAGCCATCATTTTTAGTAGTCTGGCCACACAGACATCCTAGCTGAGCAGTGGGGCACACTAGGGGGCACTGCAGTGAACTTCACAAAAGGTCCAAGGTGTTAATCTCATCATTACCCCTTTATATTGTATGGGGAGTCCTCTCAAACCCACCAGACACCTACTGTACCTCACTATACACCACTACAATAGCCCTTTTGGCTGCAGGTATCACCCATATGTAGATACAATAGATTTTTGGTGGGTTTTGGATGACTCACACTTTCCTCCAGAAGTATAATAAGTTAGAATAGGAAATGGGCCTGGGTCCCCTTCTCTACAATGCACTGTACCGACCACTAGGCTACTCCAGGGACCTGTTTGAGGCTTTAATAGGACTGGTGTCATAGGAGATTGTTTTTTTCACATGTTTGGAGGGTGGGGATGGGAAGGAGTCAGTGACACCAGGGGAGTAAAGGTGGTCATTTGTTAATCCCTCCAGTGGTCATCTGGTCATTTAGGGCACTTTTTTGTGACTTAGTTGTGATTGAACCAGATCTAGACCAAAAAAATCTAAACTGTAGCCCAGAATGTTTTTGTTTTGTTCCATTATGGCAGAAAAACTTCCAAGTTTTGAGAATGTCCATATTCTACCCCCAGAATAACCCAGACACACCCCCTTGTAATTTGGATGCACTGCAGACAAACTGCATTAAAAGAACGTCTTAAAATGTGTTTCAAAAATAGCAATTTACACGTTTTGGCAAATAAAACATCCAAATTCTACTCTGTGTCACTTTTTGGATGTTTTTCTGATTTGAAAATGAGCCCCTTAATCATTGTGGGGCAAGAAAATTTAATAGTGTTACTCCCCTTTTGAAGTCCAAGCTCTGGCTCCCCATCCAATACCAGATTATATTTAAGGTTCCAGTGCTATCACATCAAATTCTCCATTCTGGGATACCAACATTTTTGTTTAGACCACTCCTTCCCTATGTACCGAATCACTCGCTTGCTCTGCTCATCTATTCAGCGTTTACTTGTAGTCCCTTCTTACTTGCAGATTCATTTACATCACGCCAGTTCTATCTGTTTTTCGGTGTTCGCCGCTACCCAATGAAATCTTATACCTTTGGATCTCCACTCTGAGCTTTCTCTTTTGAATTTTAGGGCTGCCTTGAAAACATATTTCTTCAGTAAACCTTTGGTATTGTCCAATCTGATCTGTGGATCCTGTAGCATAACTTACTTGCTGAACATTGAGGCCCTGTTAATTTGTCCATTTCCTTTCTCTCGCTTCCTTCCTTCCTTTTGTCTTTTACTTAGGGTTAATTGGATCCCTATCCCCTGCCCCCTAACTTATAATTGTGAATTTGTAACCTAGTTTCCTTATGTGTCATTCCATTGCTTCCTATCTCTTTAAGGGTCCCTTTTCGTAAGGCGTGCCTAGAAGTGGCCTGTCCTGGTGAGGGCGCATATTTTGGATGTGCACAGGTCAATTGTTTAGCGTGCCAGAAAAAAGGCACTGCCAATTACTGCCTGGTTAGTGCCGCACGCTTATACTGGATGCACATAAAAAATGAAATTACCGCCCAGGCCACACGGTAGCCATGCGGTAGTTCTGAATAGGTACATGTTGGGCGCATATAGGTGCCTACGCGGCTTAGTAAAAGGGCACCTATGTGGGCTTTTTTGTGTCTCTCTTGTACATGTGTCTATTGGCATATATAATAGCACCTACAAAAATTGCTATTTAGATATAGGGTAAAGATTGCTTTTATAAGCATATGTTCAAGTATTTAGCATTATAATATAGCATATTCTGTATATAATATTGCATCTCTCTATATGGTATGTGTCAACCTGCTGAAGCTGAGAGCTCATAAGTAATATCTGTACTGTAGTTTTCAAATTTGTGTATCCACTTGCCGTGGCCTGATTCACTCATGCTTCAATATTCTTGCAATTTTATCTGAAGATGTATGCTTTTTGCCATGCAAAAAAGAAAATCTAAAATACAATGATTTGTGGCTCAGATTTTTTTTTTCTTCCATGCCCCTTGCTGTTCTGATTTACATTGTCATAATGATTAATGTTTCCTCTAGGACAGGATTGATTGCTTCTTTTGTAAATAAATATACCATGCCCATAGAATGGAAAAATGTAGAATTTATATCTCTCATTGTATGCCTATACAGATACATGAATTTCATGCCTAAACCTATTGCTTTTTTACTAGTAAATTTTAGCAATCATGAAAAATACCAGATTGACAGACCTGGAAGTGAAGTTCTCCATATAGCCAAAGAATACAAGAGTATGAATTTCCCCTCATTCCCCCTGCTAGCTCTGTTGTGGAGCAAACCACTTACAGTATTGAAAAAATAATTTTCTCTCTATTGGGGTTGATTCATTCCTGGATTTTCTTTTACTTCCACTTAGTGAACTGCAGATATTCAAAGACTGCTGAATATAAACAGTTGAAAAAAGTTCTATTTAGTGGACCAACCCAGTTGCTCAGTGGTTATGCTCTGCCAGAATAGGAATGCTGAGGTATTTGTGGGGACAGGAGTCTTAGTAATTTTGTAATGGTGATGCATTGTGTCCAGTCTCAGGATGTATATAATACAAGTTAGATTCAGGAAGAAGGTGTGGTCTGTGGCCCCTGGGTATGGAGTGTTACTGCAATAATTGGTAAATGAATGGATGGTTATAAATGGCTGGATTCTGTATATGGCACTGAAAGTTAGGCAAGTAAAGAAAAGTAGGGATATCGATGAGTCTTCCAACAATAAACAGTTAGTCATAGGTAGATAGCATCAAGAGTATATATCTCTCAAATTGTCACTGAGGCTCGACATGAAGCTGTGTTTTTTGGGAATCTGAAGGAAATACACACTTCTATGCTTGTGTCGCATGCTCGAGGACCTTGGCCGGAGCACTGGGTTTGTGAGTCCATGGGCCACTACCGTGGAGCGGCAGTGGCAGGCAAGATCACCTTCCAGGTAGAGATGAGACAAGACTGGACCGGAACCCCGGACTGGAGTTCTACACAGGAATACACGGAACTGGAACGCACCGGACGGGTGCGCACTGGAGTGGAGCCCGCTGGACTGGAACACACTGGAGGGCCCCACTGGACTGGAACATACAGGAGCGGAACCCACGGGACCGGAACCCACTGGACTGGAACACACTGGACCTAGGCTTCACCTACGTTTGACCACCTTACCCCGAGGGTTGAGCCCTCAGGTTCGGGCGGCTGGCAGGGCTTACAGGAAAGACCGGAACTGGAACTTGTAATCAGGAACAGCAGGAATCAGGATCCAGGAGTGCCCCCAGGCACCTAGGCGAAGGCAGGGCAGACCGGCAGGGAATGTCCGGGTTCCGGCAGCAGGCAGGTTCAAAGCAATGGTCAAGTCAAGGAACAAGACTACGGCTGGAGCTTCAGTATCACGGAGTACTGGCAACAGACTGAACAAGGGCAGAAGCTCCAGCAACAAAAGAAACATACACGGAACACCAGCAGGCAAATACCAGAAGACTAGTCAACTATACAAGCTAGTAGGAAAGCTAACAAGTCATACACAGGAAACATACACAGAGCAAACGCAGGAGACTAGTAAGGCTATACACCAGCTAACAACCAAAGCTGTGCCCAAGCTAACAAGTAATACACTGGAAACATACACAGAGAACTAGCAAAGCTATACACAGGCTAACAAGCCAAGCGGTGCCTACGCTAGCTAGTCAAACACTAGGAACAAACACTGAGCACTAGCAGAGCTATGCACAGGCTAACAAGCCACACGGTGCCTAAGCTGGCTAGTCTAACACTAGGAACAAACACAGAGAACTAGCAAAGCTATACACAGGCTAACAAGCCACACGGTGCCTAAGCTGGCTAGTCTAATACTAGGAACAAACACAGAGAACTAGCAAAGCTATACACAGGCTAACAAGCCACACGGTGCCTAAGCTAGCTAGACAAACATAGAAACTCACACAGAGCAAACACTGAAACAGTGTACAGAGCACGCTATACACCAGGGCCCTTAGATGAGATGCAAAGGCCAGGGCTGTAGTCTCTAAGTGATTAATAAAGCCCTTCAACACCAGAGGCACAGCTGCAGCAATCACCTTGCATCCAAACAGAGGCTTGACACACACAGAAGGCAGCCCATAGGAAGCAACAGCGGGAGCCATCTTGGATACTGGCAAAGAGGAGAAGGCGGCAGCCATCTTGGAAGAGGCATGGCCCACACAGGTGAGGTTCAGTAGGGCAATCAGCACACAAAGCCAGAGAGAAACTAAGACAGACACAGACACAGAGACAAGCAGAAGCCAGCTCAGCCACTGACTCCCAAAAACAGGGTAAGTCTGAGGGTTGTCACGGCCACAGACGTGACAGCTTGATAGCACTCCACAGAGGTAGTATATAAAGCATTTATTTACTGCTTTTACCATACAAGGTAAAGCAATCCTGTTAATCTATGCTGGCGGACTCCTGAAACAGTGGCGATTTGACAAATGAATATTCTTGATTTTATCTACCTATGACTGTGTTTATTGTTGGAAGACTCATCGACCTAGTCTTCTTTACTCTCCTTGATTTCTCCATAGTGGTTGTCCTGTTCCTCCACTCCGTTGGTTTTTTTCACTGAAAGTTAGGTGCCAGGAAGATCCATGTGAAGCCCATATTCTGTAAATGGTGCCTGATCTTTATAGAACAGTAACATAGCACATAGGTCACACTTTAACGTTGGGCTGCTGGACTTATGCCTGGTTCTATCAAGTGTATGTCCAGCACCCAAAATTAGGTGGGGATAGGCATTATTCTATCAAATGGCACCTATCTTTTGGGAATGCCCATGATCCACTCAGGCCCCTCCGGTGGGCATGCCCCCTTTGGGTTGCATGCAGGAAAAGTTAGACACCATGGTATAAAATAGCACTCAGAGGAGATGCTCATGCAACTCCAATTAAGTGTTTGTTAACCAGTGGCATAGCTACGTGGGGCCACGGAGCCCTGGGCCCCTGGTTTGGATGGCGGGGATCCCCAACCCCCACCAGCTGAAGCCTTTGTCCAAGCTGATCTCAAGCTCTGCCACATTGCCTGCCCTGCTTTCCCTTCCCCTCAAGTCTGGCATGCTCAGTTTCACTAAAAGGAGCGTGCCGGACGTGAGGGGAAGAGAGACCAGGGCAGGCAATGTGATGGCGGTGTGATGCCAGAGACCAGTGCTGGATGAAGGCTTCAGCTGGTGAGGGTTGGGGACACCCCGCCAGCCAAGATGTACACCGGCGGCAGTGGGTGGGGAGTGGCAGGGCAGTGAGGTGGCAGAGGGGGGCAGTGGACCAAAATGTGCCCTCCTACCTTGGGCTTTGCCCCTCCCACCTTGAGGTCTGGCTATGCCTCTGTTGTTAACACCAATTAAATGCCTAATTATGCTTGTTATTACGCATTAATCAATTCAGTTATTTACAGATCTTGGATCCGCATATAAATTCTGCCACCCAACTTTGGGTGACCTATATAGAATCCGGGGTAAAATGTAGAAAAAAAAGCTCAGGCATCTGTGGATGAAGGCATATGGTGATACTGCCCAATAGAGAAGTATTCTGATTGAGCAGGAAACCAAAGAGATCCAGATGAAACTTATGTGTACTGCAATCCAGAAAAATAAATATAGGAGTTCATTTAGAAAAAACAACTATTTGTTTTTTTTCCCCACTTTAAAACATTATTAATTCAGTTGGTTACTGAAGTCAATAAACATACTAATTTAAACAGTTTAGATGTATCCAGTTGATCTTTCTCTCTTAGAGGCAGATGCAGCAACCAAACGTAAAAAAATCTAAATCGTTAAAGTCCCTAACGATTTTAAAATAACGAAAAATGCACCAAAAAAAAAAGTCACACATGCTGAGATCGGTATTGAAACGTACAATGTATCAAAGAATCACAATACACATCGTTAATCGGCCCCCAAATCATGCGCAGAGCAGCCAAGCGTTATGTTAGCTGCTCTGCGCATGCCACAAACAGTCAAAACACAGTCAAATCACAAGCACATGGCTCCCAAATCAAAATAAAAATAAAAAAAGGATCGGGAGGGGGCAAGGGCGCTCATCAGGAGCGTCCTGTACGGACGGCCTTGCCCCCCCCCCCCCCGCTGCTCCCCACTTTCCGCCGCTCCCCCCACCCCGAAAAAGCAAAATTCAAGCAGCCCCTGCCCCCCTCCCTTCCTCACTACTCTCACCTCAGCTCCGCCTCCCGACATTCTCCGTCCTGTGCCCCGCCCCTTTTGGGGTCGTCGCCGCCATTCCCCTCCTCCATCGGGCCCCCCTCCCTCTTACCGGGCCCGTGCAGCGCCTCTCTCCTCTGTCCGAAGGCGCTGCACGGGCAAGAAGAAAGCCTGATGCCTGCCTTTGCCCAGCTTCGATGGCGCGTCTTTCTCCTGCTGGGCCCGCCCCTTTCTGACGTCGGTAACCTACGTAGGTTATATTAATAGGAGATCTAGCATTAATATAGGAAAAAGGAATAGGAGTAAGAGGGAAAGGGAAATGGGACTTGATGTTCCGCCTTTCTGTGGTATTTTGCAACTACATTCAAAGCAGTTTACATATATACAGGTACTTATTTTGTACCTGGGGCAATGAGGGTTAAGTGACTTGCCCACAGTCACAAGGAGCTGCAGGAAGGGGATCCACTTCTACTCATTCTACACCACTCAGGATTTTATAGACCTCAATCATATCCCCCCTCAGCCATCTTTTTCCAAGCTGAAGAGCCCTAACCTCTTTAGACTTTCCATATATGGGAGAAATTCCATCCTATCATTTTGATTGCTCTTCTTTGAACCTTTTCTAATTCTGCTATATCTTTTTTGAGATACGGTGACAAGAATTGAACACAGTACTCAAGGTGAGGTTGCACCATGGAGCGATGCAGAGGCATTATAATATTCTTGGTCTTATTTTGCATCACTTTCCTAATAATTCCTAGCATCCTGTTTGTTTTCTTCGCTACTGCTGCACACTGGACAGATTTCAGTATATTGTCTGCAATGGCACCTAAATCTTTTTCTTGAGTGCTGACTCCTAAGGTGGGCCCTAGCATCAGGTAACTATGATTCATATTGTAGCATCACTTTGCATTTGTCTACATTAAATTTAATCTGCCATTTGAATGCCCAGTCTTCCAGTTTCCTAAGGTCTTCCTGCAATTTTTCACAATTGGCATGTTTTGAAAACTTTGAATAGTTTTGTGTCATCTGCAAATTTAATCACCTCACTCATTCCGTTTTCGACATCATTTATAAATATGTTAAGTAGCACCAGTAAAGGGTCATGTTCAGTCTGAAGTAGACAGACCAGGGAGTTTCTGTCCATTTCTGCTTCTGTATTTCAAAATCCTGGTTTGTCGACAGTCTGTGTGCTATCAGGTTTACTGCGTTGCCTTTGATATGTGTTGTGGATACTTATGATCGCTGTAAGTCCCAGAGGAGTAGGAATTCTATATAGCCTTTGGTGCTTTTGGAATCATGTGTCTCCAAGTGTAGCTCAATGTCTCCTATTATCAGGATGTTGGGGTTAGTTAGACTCAGTGGCGTACCAAGGGGGGGGGGCGGTGGGGGCGGTCCGCCCCGGGTGCCAGTGGGTGGGGGGTGCTCCGCTCCTGCCGCCTCCTTTAAACAAAAATCGGCGAAGCAGCGTCGCAGGCAGTGCCTCGCCTGCCCTGCTTGTGAAAAAATCAAATCTCCTTCTCCTCATCTTGATGTCTTGACGTCGACTCGGGCCTTCCAATCAATCACTATGTCCCGCCCTCCTCTAAGGTAAATTCCGCGAGGACGGGCGGGACATAGTGATTGATGGGAAGGCCCGAGTCGAGTCAAGACGTCAAGACGAGGAGAAGGAGATTTGATTTTTACAAGCAGGCAGACAAGGTGCTGCCTGCGATGCTGCTTCGCCGATTCAGACAGTAGTGAGAACGGGACTGAGGTGGGGAAGGAGAGGGGTGAAAGGGACTTGGGTGGGGGTGTTCAGAGGGGAAAAGGGGAGGGGAGAAAGGGACTGGGGTGGGGATCTCAGACAGGGGAGGGGGAGGGGAGAAGGGGACTGGAGTGGGGATCTCAGACAGGAGAAGGGAAGGGGAGGGGAGAAGGGGACTGGGGTGGGGGTGTTCAGAGGGGAAAGGGGAGGGAAGAAGGGGACTGGGGTGGGGGTCTCAGACGGGAGAAGGGGAGGGGAGAAGGGGACTGGGGTGGGGATCTCAGACAGAGGGAGGGGAGAAGGGGACTGGGTTGGGGATCTCAGATGGGAGACGGGGAGGGGAGAAGGGGACTGGGGTGGGGGTCTCAGACAGGGGAGGGGGAGGGGAGAAGGGGACTGGAGTGGGGATCTCAGACGGGAGAAGGGGAGGGGAGAAGGGGACTGGGGTGTTCAGAGGGGAAAAGGGGATGGGAGAAGGGGACTGGGTTGGGGATCTCAGATGGGAGATGGGAGGGGAGAAGGGGACTGGGGTGGGGGTCTCAGACAGGGGAGGGGAGAAGGGGACTGGAGTGGGGATCTCAGACGGGAGAAGGAAGGGGAGGGGAGAAGGGGACTGGGGTGGGGGTGTTCAGAGGGAAAAGGGGAGGGGAGAAGGGGACTGGGGTGGGGGTCTCAGACAGGGGAAGGGAGAAGGGGACTAGGGTGGGGGTCTCAGACAGGGGAAGGGAGAAGGGGACTGGGGTGGTGGTCTCAGACGGGAGAAGGGGAGGGGAGAAGGGGACTGGGGTGGGGGTGTTCAGAGGGGAAAAGGGGAGGGGAGAAGGGGACTGGGGTGGGGATCTCAGACAGGGGAGGGGAGAAGGGGACTGGGTTGGGGATCTCAGATGGGAGACGGGGAGGGGAGAAGGGGACTGGGGTGGGGTGTTCAGAGGGGAGAAGAGGACTGGGGTGGGGGTCACACACAGGAGAAGGGGACTGGGGTGGGGGTGTTCAGAGGGGAGAAGGGGGCTGGAACTGGGGGTTGAAAAAAGGGGCGGAGAGAGAGAGAGGGGACAGATCCTAGATGGAAGGGGGAGCGAGAGGGAGGGCAGACCCTGGATGGATGGGAGAGGGAGGGCAAATGGTGGATTGAAGGGGCAGAGAGAAAGGGCAGACAGTGGAGTGGATGGAAGGGAAAGGGCAGACAGTGAATGGAAGGGGCAGAGATAGAGGGCAGATGTGGATGGAAGGTATAGGGAGAGAGGGCAGACATTGGATGGAGGGGAAAGCAGAGAGGGCTGACACTGGATGGCAGAGAACGAAGACAGATGCTGGATGGAAGGAAGATGGTGAAAAGAAGATGAGGAAAGCAGAAACCAGAGACAACAAACTGTAAATAAAATATATATTTTTGTTTTTTGCTTTAGGATAAAGTAGTATTGTAGCTGTGTTAATAAATGATTATAATAGAACATGTAAACAAGGTAATCTTTTTATTGGACTAATTTTAATACATTTTGACTAACTTTCGGAGAACAAAACCCCCTTCCTCAGGTCAGGATAGGATACTGTAAAAGCACTATACTGTACTGACCCGAGGACGGAGGTTTTGGCCTCTGAAAGCTAAATGTATTAGTCCAATAAAATGGTATTATTTTACTTTCTATATTTGTTTTATTTCTATTTGTTAATTTGTAAAGTGGTGATTGGTACTTGTTAGTTTTTTTCAAATTTACATCTGCTGTCTTTATATTTTGCACAGTACTAGGGGACAGTTTCTGTTTCTGTGGTGTTGCATTGTATGCAGAGTCTGGCATTGGGGGTTCAGTTTAATTTTTGTCTAAATAGAAAGTTTATGATTACTTATCCTATAGTGGATTAGGGTGTATCTGTGTTTGTGAAAAAGACATGGCTTTCAGTTGGCATTGACTGTGCAGGATCTACGATCTGTACTATTCTGTCTGGTTTCGTTTTACAATAGGTGAATTGATGTTCTAGTGCTCACTGTAGTGTTTAAGATGCTTTCCTTTTCCTTGTGTGACTCGTAGAAATGACTGCTTATGGTATGGTAGAATTGCTCTAAAGGTCCTGAGTGTTTTGTATTCTCGGCATGCCTAGTACTGGATTTTTTTTGGGGGGGTGGGGTTAAAAATGACCTGCCCCGGGTGTCAGCTACCCTAGGTACGCCACTGGTTAGACTGGAGTTTGAGATAAATAAAAGCAGATAGCCTAAATAAGATATCACATGGGAAAAACTTTATAAAATTATTTCCTCTCCCCCCACCGACTATTTTAGGGGTGTATGAATATGGGTGTGATAAGGATGGATATCTGAGAGAACTACATCAAGATCACCAGTTAACTTGACATTGGCCATTTAATGATTTTTGGTTACTACTAAGTTGAAATAAATTTGAACCAGTGGATTAGAGATGAAAAGTTTCTGGACCTACAGGTGCCAGAAGTATATCGGAGTTGGAGCACATATAATATAGATTAGAAGGACATTTCCTAGCAGTCTTTTGCTTTTATGGTTGGTACAAACTCCACAGACAAAAATGCCCACAATATTTGCATCAGTATTTCAGTACTTCTAGATAGATCACAATAATGATTTTCTCCTTTTACATTACACACTACATTTCCTTTTCAACTCGAATACACTGAATACAGTGACAAAATCCTCTTAGCCTAGAATGCTCAAGATTAAATGCTTACAATAGTCTGCATAATAGCTGACTGACTGAATGTTAGGAGGGGGGGGGGGACCCTGAAGATAGATGTTTTTTTCAATCATGCCTAGCTTTGTATTGTACTGTAAGTGAAATAGGCCAATACCAGGTAAATGCTTTTTATTTTCACTATTTAAGCCAGCCAACTTTCAGAATATTAAAAGAAATGCAACAGACTACGTTTTGCAGGGGGGGGGGGGGGGGGGGATCAATTGCCATCTAGAACAGAGTGAAGTGGAGGTGGTAGAGGTCAAAACAGTGGCAGAGAGACATAAAGGAGCCTTGGTGGGAGGAGAGGGGTTGAAGAAAGGAGACAAGAGATCAAATAGGATCAATGGCAGAACAATGAAAGGGTGCAAATAGGCAGATTGGGCAGATCATGCGCTCCTTATCCACTGTCAAACTTTTATAGATCTTTCTTTTTATGTCATCACTAAATAGGAATTTAATTTGAAAGAATAATTTCCAAAACCAAAAAATGCATAGGTACTTAGAATTACAGTGTGTTTGTGATATAACCCTGATCAATATGTTCTTGATGTCCATTTAGCTAAGTAAATGAAGCCTATCTATGTCAGTATAATGGAAACTACAAAGAGTGAATGCATGAATGACTTTCTTTAATCCCTCTCACCTGAAAATCAATAAAGCAAATGGAGAACAGGAAGAGCTGATGTCAAGCTCATGTCTGAGAATTTTAGGATAAATTCTGTTCCCATCAATTATTATGAACACCATTAAGCCAGCCTACGGAGAATATAGTGTGTCCAGATAGCCTAAACAAGATAAAGAGGATCTAGAGATATGTGGAGGAATGACGAAATGTCCATCTTCACTGCCTCAGCCATGTCTTTCACTGCTGCCTGATACACTTTTTTTCATACAAGTGGTAATAAATAGAAACAAAACAAGTCAGATTAAAGAAAATAAGATGTAACCTTGTTTTTATTGAACTAACAACACATTTGTTTTTGATGAGCTTTCAAAGGTAACACCTTCTTCTTAGGATCAGAAATTCAGAAATGAGTAAATGATGACATATATCAGAATAGATCTGGGAAACATAAAAGCATTCCAGTGACAGACTCATAGAGGAAGGTAGGGGTGGGTTGAGGGGCTGAAAAACGGGGAGAGATGTATGGGTGATCAGAGGGTGACAAAGCAGTATAATTTTATGGTTTTTATAATCTGATAGGAAACCCAGATCTTGATGGGTGTCAAAATATTTCATCATTTTAGCTTCAAAGGTTTTACATTTCTGGATGGTTTTGAAATTTCCTTTTAGTATTCTCACCAGAAAGTCATTAGTGTAGTGCTCTGGTCTGGCAAAAAGCTATCCTACAGAGCTGTCACTATAGTTTCTAATGTGGTATCTGTGTAGATTCAATCTTGTCTTACACATTTGGCCTGTCTCTCCAACATTGCATCCTTTTTCCCACGTGAGTGACTGTGGGGTCCTGTGATATGGTTGGCACAGTTTGCAACATAATATCTTGTAGCAAAGTGTGTCATTCTCTTTTTCAGTTTCTATTGGGAGTTTTGTTTTCACTGATTTTTGCTGTCGGAAGGCCAGCATAGGTGGAACTGGGAATATCTCTTTGAATAATTCTTTCTTCTGGATTATTTGCTGTAGATCTTTTATGATTCTTCTCAGTTTTTCTAACTCTGGATTATATGTCTACAAGGGGCACTCTCTGTGATTTTCCTTTGTTTGTACTGCAGTAAGTTTTCTCTGAGTGTTATAAACCATAAAATTATACTGCTTTGTCACCATCTGATCACCCATCCATCTCTCCCTTTTTCTAACCCCAACCACACCCACCCCTACCTTCCCCATGAGACTGCCATTGGAATGTTTTTATGTTTCATAGATATATTCTGATATATGTCATTTGCTCATTTCTGAATTTCTGACCTGAAGAATGGTTATCTTTGATATCTCATTAAAAAAAAAAGTACTGTTAGTCTAATAAAAAAAGGTATCATCTTCTTTTCTTTTTTCTTTGTCTTGTTTATTTCTATTTATTACCTTTAAATATTGGCTAACATGGCTACCCTGCCACTTTATACAACTGGGAAAGTTCTCTGAAGCAGAGGAAGGGATTTTGTGAAGTCCTGGATAAGTCAAAGGCCCAGAAGATGGTAGGAAGAACATATAACCTCCTGAAATGTAATAAAGCAAGCCAGTGGAGTTTCATCCTTATTACACTTATGCCATGAAAAGGAACATGTATCAAACAGGAAACAAGCACACAGCCAATGCCCCAACTCAGAAGAAAGAGCTTGAAGAAAGATGTGGTTTTAACTAACTGGCACTGAAAATCACTGTCATTACATAAATATGTTTTATTGGCTCACTTTGTACATGCAGTTTTGATTTTTATTTTTTTACAAGCGGCCATGTAGGTAGCAGAGTCTGCTGCATATGGGCCTAATTTTATCCTGATGTCCATGTGAGAAGTCCAAAAAGCTACCTAGTTTAAGCCTATTTTAGAAGACAATAAGCCCTTTGCAGATAGTATGTTGGCATGGGAATTGAGACATCCTTTGGAAGCGGCAATTTATAAAAGCTCTATGTGAGGGAAAAAAGAGCATTCTGCACCACCAAGTGTGCATTTCTGTGTTTTTATTATTATTATTATTATTATTATTATTGTTGTTCTTGCCCTACCTGCCTCAGTCCCTGGCTTTCCTGGGGCTTTCCTTGGTGGCTGGTGGTCAGGAGTGATACCCAGATGTTCCTTCCTCAAGGGCATCAGGGTTCAAAATGACACTGGTCAATACCTAGTGGTAGCCTCATGGTAGTACAGCTAGGGTTCAAGCTGCCAAATGATGACAACTTGACTTCAAGCGGTAGCACCATGATACTATCACTAAAGGTTGACCTGTACCATTTTTGAACACTGGCACCCAGGGGGAAAGATTGTCAGAGATCATACCAGTCCCCAAGGGAAGCACCCTACAGGAGAAAGGGATTGGATTAAAGGGGTAGAGTAGGTTTTTTTGTTTGTTTTTGTTGTTGTTGTTGCTGCTGCTGCTGCTAGGGAGGTACAAAGGGGAGTGAGGCAGTACTGATCTGCACTTGCCTGTTTATTGACACTTGCATGTGCCTCAAGGCAATTGTAAATGCCAGTGTAGAAATTATTTCAAAAGGACATATGTTCCTATTGTAAAAGGGGACATGTACATCTATTTCTGCATAAACTTACTGTGCACTTTCAGCAATATTCTAGAATGTGAATGTGCAGGTGCATAACACATAAGTGCAAGGAGGCATTCACAGGGGGGTGGGGTGAATGGGTGGCTGCATGTAACTTACAGAACACTATAAGTTATATGGTAAAGGGTAACATTTACACCTGCCTTTTACATAGCATAAGTAATAGCACCTAAATATTGATGTGCAAATGCTGACTTACACTCTGTTCTATAATGGAATCTGGGTGCCCAGATACTGTTATAGAATTTGTACTCAGCAGTGACACTGAGCATTTGGACACCCAAATTTGGGTGACCTTCATAGAATTGCCCTCTATCTGTATAGTGCCACTGAAAATGTTTAGATAGGGCACCTTACAGGCCAGCCAAAACTGAAATTTGCCACTCGTTTTCGGATGCAGCTGAAACCAAAAGTGGCAACCAACCAGCGTCACTTTAGCTATTGACTTTTCCTTTGTCTGAGGGAAGTGACCAGCTGGAATGAAGTCTTTCCTGAGGTACAAGGTGTTAATGGTGAAAAAGACAATTTTGCAAGCCTGGCATTTTTCAGATTCTCCCATGGTATCCCATGATTTAGGTCTGTGGTCTGGAACGCAAGGGGATTTCAGACTTGTGCTCACTGAAGGGGGGTTGCTTTTTGCAAATGTGGGCACCATTTAAAGACACTTTAACATCTATGGCATGCAGCAGGATCTTGAATGCGTAGGCAACAGCAATCCCTATTAGTTAAGGGGGGATGGAGGGTTCACTCTCAAAAATTGTTTGGCGATTCCTGTTTATGGATCTTATGTTTTGTGTTTTGTATCATATGCTGCCACTGAAACATTATTTTCAAATTAAACAACAGCATTAAAAGTGCCAAATCATTAATCCATCAAAACTGGGCTTAGATAGAGATGGTTTTCTAATAAAATATGCCATTGATTTATATGTTTCTAAATTACAGAACAAACTTGAAAATTTAAAATTGAATGGAGAAGTTTTCCATGTAGCAAAAATAAATAAATAAATAAAAATTATGACATAGCTTACCATTTATTTCCCAATTAAATGTACCTGTCTCATGCATTGCTGTTACAGACTTAGCAGGAACAATTAAAACAGATACTCCATTTATAAAAATCTTCAGACATAATGCAATTTATACAAATTACCATATAGTACTGTTACCTTTCTATTAGCTGCTTCTGTTCCCCTCTTACTTTGCTAAACCCTTGGGCTTTAGCTTGTAAGCATATTATAAATCTTTATTAAATCATGACAATGATATACGGTAAGAAGGATACCACTAAGGAAACGAGAGTGCCATATAGCTTCTGCTGATTGCTTCTACCCCTGGCTACTGAAGCATGTCTTAATGTTTTTATCAATGTAAAGGCACAGAGTCAAGCTTTTTGTGTGGCTGCAACCTGGGATGATATCCATATGGATCTGGATCAGGATTTTCTAGTGAATACACTAAATATAAAAACTGCTTAAAGAGATGGAATCAGTTCCCATGTGTCTAATATTAGAGAGAGATTCATCTGTGCATAAGGGGATACAAAGTCAACTGTATGCAATAAATGTTAAAGCAGCAATACAGGCTTCTATCAGATACACAAAGAAGGCATCTGCTTTTTCTTTATGAATACTAGTACAAGTGATCGAGAACTTGCTTACATTTAAGGCATGATCACTTAAAATGCCATGCCTAGATAGAAACATAGAAACATGACGGCAGATAAAGGCCATATGACCCATTCAGTCTGCCCATCCTCTATAACCCCTAATTCTTCCTGTTCCTAAGCAATCCCACATGCTTATCCCATGCCTTTTTAAACTCTGGAACAGTCCTCGACTCCACCACCTCCACCGGGAGGCCATTCCACGCCTACACCACCCTTCCTGTGAAATAATACTTCCTCAGGTTGCTCCTAAGCCTATTCCCTCTCAACTTTGTCGTATGCCCCCTCATTCCAGAGCTCTCCTTCATTTGAAAAAGGTTCTCTTCCTGTACATAAATGTCCTTGAGATATTTAAACATTTCTATCATGTCTCCTCTCTCCCTCCTCTCTTCCAGCATATACATGTTGAGGTTTATAAGCCTGTCCCTATAATTTTTGCATTCAAGACCGCTTACTAATTTCATAGCCGCCCTGCGGCTGTGAACCTGCATAAATGAATTTATGCACTCTTCCCACTCACAGGCAGAGCATACACTATCAAATCATGATGTGTTCTAGTCTGCTAGTTAGTATTATATAAGAACATTTACTCACTTTCCTGCTGATTAAAACTAGGTGGCTCCTTACTACTACTACTACTATTTAACATTTCTAAAGCGCTACACAATAATTTGTAACCTGAGTCTCACCCGGATTAACTCCTGAGCTACAGCACATAGGAATGCTCTCATGCACACCCAACTTTGTCTTTCTCAAATGAATAGGATTGGGCACTGGTCCAGATAGTTGTGGGGGTCTTTGGGTAGGCACTGTTTATAGTCTGGTTCCCTGAAGCTCCTATGTCCAGGAACAACACAACACTCCAGTAGGTTTAAGGATTACTGGAACCTTATTTGAAACTGTATCAAATGGCAATTCTGTATCAATGATCTTTCTTCAGCACATTCAGTAAAAAGAGATAGTTCAAGTAGCTCCAAATCAACCTCAGTCATCAATGGGCACTTCTTTTCTGCACCAAGCAGGAATTTTGCAGCTAGATAGAACACCAGGGCTAATTCCTCCTCCCAGTAAACTCCTTACACCCGCCGGGGTGGGCCCCTTATGTGGCTCTCTTACCATATGGTTAACACCCAGCTCTGAGCACAGCACATCATGTCCTGAGCCCTGGTTATGGGCCACACTCCCCAAACCGCTCGAGGTTTAGCTCCTGTACCAGCTTCTACAAACGATCAGTTTAACTGGAGTTGGCAATTCAGGATCCCCTTTAATCTTCTAAGGGTCACTTGGTAGTGGGATTGTAACAGTTAATGCTCTAGGCAACCAAGGGCACTTTCACGCATTTTCTCTCCTCATTTATTACTACCAAACTCCTCTAAATCTGTAGCTCTGCAAATCAGGGCACTCCTTTACTGTAATGATTGCATACCCCTCCCTGGGCTATGCTCCCTCCCACCGGGGGTTTCTTTTAATAATCCCCAATCCTAACCAAGGCCAAGATGCACTAAAGACTCGTTAAAGCCCTTCCCTTACCGATTCCCTTATCGAATGGGTAAGGAACGAGCATGCATCATGGAAAAGGAATGCAAATGAGCTGCTCGTTGTAGCTCACTTGCATTTATTCCATCGTTAAACAGTCGGCCAGTCAGCCGGTCGAGCATACGCAGAGCAGCCAAGTGTTATGCTGGCTGCTCTGCGCATGCCAATCTCTTTCTCTCGTGATCCCTCCCTTCCTCCTGCCCCCGGTGTCCTGGATCGCTCCCTCCCTCTGTGTGTGATCGGCTCACCTTTGTGCTGCTTACTTTGGCTGCCTTTCACGCCGCACTCCACTCGATGCAGGGCAGTTGAGGCCGCCCATCCATAAAGACGCCCATTTTGGCCGTCTTTCCCCCCCCCCCCGGCAATAATTAAAACGGCCTTTTTGGACGTGCTTCATTCAGCTGAGAGACCCGGAAGACTCTGAGCCAATCGCAATGCGTTTAGCTAAACATGTTGCGATTGGCTTAGAGACTTCTGGGTCTCTCAGCTGAGTGAAGCACGTCCAAAAAGGCCATTTTTATTATTGTGTGGGGGGAGGGATGAGTAGGGAAAACTCTTCTTCTTCAGGGTTCAGCAGCAGGGTTAAAGACTGCGGGGGGGGGGGGGGGAATGACGGCCAAAATGGGCGTCTTTATGGATGGGCAGCCTCAACTGCCCTGCATCGAATGATGCCCAAAATAGACGTTTTTTTTTAAACGGAGTGCTATTTTTGGGGGGAGGGGGTTTGACGAGCACTTGGGCGTTCTTTCGAGTGAAGGACGTTTTTTTTAACTTTGGGCCAAGTTTTAACCCGCGGAGCCCCAACGAGAGGTACAGACCTCTCATTAGATTTTCCAGATTTAAGGCAATCGGAAAAGGTTAGTGCATCTCATTACAATAGGATTTCTACACAATTTGCTCATCTGCATTCTGTTTTTGTTAGCTGCTACCATCGTCAGAAAAAAGTCTTTAGTGCATGCCAGGGTTTACTACTTGCTCGTTAATGGCTCGTTAAGTTTAGTGCATCTGGCCCAAGAGTTACAGATTCACAAAGGGGACCTTTTACTAAAGCTTAGCATGTGTTAATGGAAATAAATGCTGTCGATCCTGTTTTATACCTATGGACCACCAGGCACTTAGCACGTGCTAATGTCCATTAGCACATGCTAAGCTTTAGTAAAAAGGCCCCATTATCTCTTCTCCCTCCTTTTCTGCCTCACACGTCAGTTTAATGTCATAGTACACACAGACCTGACATTTCAGTACCGAGATCTTACAATGAGGTAGCAGAGAATCAGTAAGAATGTTCCACATGTAATACCCAGCAAATTCTTCACCCGCTGGATTTTGAAAGTGGGAATTTCCTGTGTGTCACTAGAAACTGAGAAGGGATAGAGGGTCTTCTGTGACATCAACTGTTTCAAGAGGAGGTTTGCAGAAAGAGGAGCCAGGGAAAGTATTAAAAGAACAGTGAGACAAGGGGGGGGGGGAGTAGCGAGTAAATAACTAAAGGAGTCTTAGGTTATCTGAGCTCCCACCACTGCCAAGGTAAATGAGGAAGGGTCCCAGAACTTGAGAAATAAAATCAACGGAGAAAATGTGGTATAAGACTTTTCCTTCACAGTACAGGTGACAATAGATGACCTGCTTCCAAACAGGAAGGGGGGGAAGTGGTGGTGGTGAAATCCCATAGGAAAATGACAACCCAGGATGGAGAACAGGAGACAGAAGAGCCCTGCTCTTGAGAACAGAAAGAAACAGATAGAAGGGCTAAAATGGACCCCTCTGAAAGGACGGGATGTGAAGAATAACTTTGAAGGGTTCTAAGTTATGAGTACTGAAGGTTTCTGAGTTCTGGGATGGGTCAATGAGTTTATCTTGTTGGGCAGACTGGATGGACCATACAGGTCTTTATCTGCCATCATTTACTATGTTACTAGCCTACTTATTTTTGAAGGAGAAGGGCGGCCATCTTCCGAAGCAAATCGGGAGATGACCAGCCTTCTCCTAAAGCCGGCCAAATCGGCATAATCGAAAGCCGATTTTGGCCGGCTTCAACTGCTTTCCATCGCAGGGCTGGCCAAAGTTGAAGGGGGCGTGTCGGCAGTGTACCGAAGGTGGGATGGGCGTGGTTAAGAGATGGCCGGCCTCGGCCGATAATGGAAAAAAGAAGGCCAGCCCTGACAAGCATTTGGCTGACTTTACTTGGTCCCTTTTTGTTCATGACCAAGCCTTGAAAAGGTGCCCGAACTGACCAGATGACCACCGGAGGGAATCGGGGATCATCTCCCCTTACTCCCCCAGTGGTCACCAACCCCCTCCCACCCCCAAAAAATATAAATACATTTTTTTGCCAGCCTCTATGCCAGCCTCAAATGTCATACCCAGCTCCATCACAGCAGTATGCAGGTCCCTGGAGCAGTTATTAGTGGGTGCAGTGCACTTCAGGCAGGCGGACCCAGGCCCATCCCCCCCTACCTGTTACACTTGTGATGGTAAATGGGAACTCTGCAACCCCCCCACCCCCCAAAACCCACTCCCCACATGTAGGTGCCCCCCTTCATCCCTAAGGACTATGGTACAGTTGTGGGGAATGGGTTTTGGGGGGGATTTGGGGGGCTTAGTGTCCTGTCTCGGTTATTGGTGGGCCCTTAAGTTCCCTGAGGTCCCGCAAGACCTCAGAGGACAGCCGCGCACCCCGAATCTTCACCCGCGGCGACCGCCGTTCACCAAGGGTTGAGCCCCCAGCTGCAGGCGGCCAGCGGGACTGCTGGAACCGCGGGGTGACGGCCGGCCTGGCTGGTAGTCAGCAACACAGTCTCTGAAGGGCAGCTAGCAAGGACGGCTAGCACTGAGGAGGAACACAGTCTCTGCAGACAGCTAGCAAGGACGGCTAGCACTGAAAGGGAACACAGTCACTGAAGGGGGCTAGCAAGGACGGCTAGCTTGAAGAGGAACACAGTCTCTGAAGGTGGCTAGCAAGGACGGCTAGCTGGAAGAGGAACACAGTCTCTGAAGGTGGCTAGCAAGGATGGCTAGCTTGAAGAAGAACACAGTCTCTGAAGGTGGCTAGCAAGGACGGCTAGCTTGAAGAGGAACACAGTCTCTGAAGGTGGCTAGCAAGGAAGGCTAGCTGGAAGAGGAACACAGTCTCTGAAGGTGGCTAGCAAGGACGGCTAGCTTGAAGAGGAACACAGTCTCTGAAGGTGGCTAGCAAGGATGGCAAGCTTGAAGAAGAACACAGTCTCTGAAGGTGGCTAGCAAGGACGGCTAGCTGGAAGAGGAACACAGACTCTGAAGGTGGCTAGCAAGGACGGCTAGCTGGAAGAGGAACACAGTCTCTGAAGGTGGCTAGCAAGGACGGCTAGCTGGAAGAGGAACACAGTCTCTGAAGGTGCAACACTCCGAGATCCACTGTGTCGGCTTCTGACATCTGAAACGGAAGCCCTGGACCCTTCCCGTTCCGTGGTTTAAATCTCCCGCCAGTCCATCCCCTCTCAACAGCAGGAGCCAATCCCCCCGGCCTTGGCAGGCAAGGGACGCCTGAATTGGCCAGCCTGCCTTGCAGGCGGAGTCTCCACATCAATGCCCCAATCCGGCGCAAGTAGGCAGAGCTTGCTCGCTGGTCCGCTCCGGGGCAGGGAAGCGACGACGCCGGCGCCGCCATCTTGGCCGGCGTATTCTCTTCTCCGAGGCCGGCGTTCGCTCCAGCGGATCGCCGGCCTCGGACCGACCTGCGGCAGCGCCGGCCCCGTCTGCGGCTCAGCTTCGCCGCACTGGGTCCCGCAGGCTCCGTTGACCATCGCTCCCCGCCGCGGGAGCCCAGGTAAGGCTCCGGGACGGGACACTTAGCACCCAAGGTAACAGAGCTATGCAGCTGGGAGCAATTTGTGATGTCCACTGCAGTGCCCAACTAGGGTGCCCGGTTGGTGTCCTGGCATGTGAGGAGGACCAGTGCACTACAAATGCTGGCTCCTCTCATAACCAAATGGCTTGGATTTGGCCGGGTTTGAGATGCCCGCCATTAGTTTCCATTATCAGCGAAAACCTATTGTGGCCATCTCTAAGGCCGGCCCAAATGCTGAGATTTGGCCAGCCCCAACCATATTATCAAAACAAAAAATGGCCGGCCATCTTGTTTCAATAATACGGTAGGGTACGCCACTTTACGGGGCCGTCATTACAGATGGCCGCCCTTATAGATGGCTGGCCCCGTTCGATTATGCCCCTCTATGTTAATCATGTGAGCTGAGGAGAATACTGAATGAATGAGCCAGAGTAAAGAGTTACTGTGAGAAAATACCAGCATCTCTGAGGCTCAAACTGTAAATATGTACTAAGTTTCTCCCTTGTAAGCATTCCTGAGTAGTGGTTAAATATTGGATTGTTCAGTAAAAGTTGCATTTATTTCATAACCTGCTGGTGTGGCGTGGACCATATACAATTACAGATACTGTGCATCTCTGACCTACCTGAGGCTACTTCAGCTCCGATCCAAGCCCTGAACTACAAATGGAATTATGGACCTGCCCCCCCCCCCCCCCCCTCCCTCATGCTTGACAGGGCCTCAAAATAAAGCCCATGTAAATTTCTCACTAGGGTCAGGGTTACACACATATACTACTGATGTTCTATTATTTTTTTCCAAACTTACTTAGGACTGCATTTATCTCCATAACTTTGAAAAATGCCTAGCAAAAAATATATATAATTTTTTACAAAAATCGACTAAGAGGTGAAAAAAAATTGTTTCAGAAAAGCAACTAAGAGGTGAAACCAGCTAAATAAATCCTCTTTAATGAGGTTTTTGGACTGACCAACTAACTACAGCATGTAACACATTATCAATTTCATTATAATATGCATGGGGCATAATAAGACTTTTTCAGAAACACAAATTTGCTTTCTTGATATCGAGTATCTAAATAGGGCAGAAGGAGCAAAGGATAAAGGGGATGGGATGACTTCCCTATGAAGAAAGGCTAAAGTGGCTAGGGCTCTTCAGCTTGCAGAAGATATGGCTGAGAGGAGATATGATAGAGGTCTATAAAATACTGAGTAGAGTGGAATGGGTAGATGTAAATCACTAGTTTACTTTTTTTAAAAAATACTAGGACTAAGGGGCATACAATGAAGCTACTAAGTATTGCATTTAAAACAAACTGGAGAAAATAGTTCTTCACTAAATGTGTAATTAAATAAGCAAATACTGAGGAGACCTCTGCTGTGGGAAGCAAATGGAACAGTCTGAATTGTTTCTAAAATTTTCACCTGAGGAGTCACAACATTGGTGAAATGGATGGGTCTATGGCATCAGTTTACTGGGATGGCATGGGGAGGTTCCATGTGTTCTGAGAAAAAATAAATAAGACTAGGTAAAAGAAGGGGGATTATAATTTAGACGGAGGGGCATAATCAAACAGGGCGCCCAAGTTTTCCTGGGGCTGTCCTCGCAGGGGTGGAGAAACCCGTATTATCGAAACAAGATGGGCATCCATCTTTCCTTTCGATAATACGGTTGGGAACGCCCAAATCAGCAAATTTAGGTCGACCTTAGAGATGGTTGTCCCCAGCAGAGATGGCCATCCCCAGGACTTGGTCATTTCTGATTTTTGGCGATAATGGAAAGCGATGATGCCCATCTCAGAAACGTCCAAATCCAAGCCATTTGGTCATGGGAGGAGCCAGCATTTGTAGTGCACTGGTCCCACTAACTGAACGGAAAATGCCCTTCCCTTACCGATCCCTTAGTGATTAGGAAAGGAATGGGCATGCATGAAGAAAATCGCATGCAAATGAGCTGCTCTCTGTTAGATTATTTGCACATGATTTCCTTCCTAAGGAGGGGAAGCCAGTGCAGAGCAGCCAAACATTAAGTGTGGCTGCTCTGTGCATGCCAAAGATGGCTTCATACATGCAGACAAGCTGCGTGTATAATAGTGGTCTACAACCTTAGAAAAACACAAGTCCAGGTGAAAATATCCAAGTGCTCGTCAGGGGCATCTTTTTTTTTTTTTTTTAAGAGTATGGGTGAAGGACATCCTTCACTAGGCCTCCGTCCCTGCGACAGCAGTTGAGGACGTCCTTCCTATGCCTCCTTCCCTGCGACGGCACTTCCTATGCCTCCTTCTCTGCAACGGCAGTTGAGGATGTCTAAAATGTAGATGTTTCTGTGAGAAGGATGTCCATACCTTTGCCTCTGGTACCCCCTTTATGTATTTGGATTTTGGATCACAAGTAGCAGTAATGGGATTTGAACTAGCCACCTCTGGATTACAAGACCAGTGCTGTAAGCACTCGGCCACTCCTCCACTCCATTCCCTTGAAATTTGGCTGTCCCTGGGGGGGGGGGGGGGCAGTTGAGACATCCTAAATATTTGAAAGAAGGACGTCCATGCCTTCATTATGCCTCCGCTGATACACACATATCTCCCCCCCAGGGACCTGCATACTGCCCCCCTCAAGGGAAGGCCAAATTTCAAGGGAATATAACAGAGTGGCCTAGTGGATAGAACACTGATCTTGCAATCCAGAGGTGGCCAGTTCAAACTCCACTGCTACTTGTGATCCAAAATCCAAATAAATAAAGGGAGTGCTGGAGGCATAGCAAAACCATGGATGTCCTTCTCACAGAAACATCCACATTTTGGACATCCTCAACTGTCATCGCAGGACAGAGGCATAGCGAAGGATATCCTTCACCCATACTCTAAAAACAAAAAAGACAAAAAAAATTTTCAGGGTGGGAGGTGGTTAGTGTCCACTGGGGGAGTCAGGGGAGGTCATCCCCAATTCCCTCCGGTGGTCATTTAGGGCACATTTTTGTGGCTTGGTCCTAAAAAAAAAAAGGACCAAGTAAAGTCAGCCAAGTGTTCATCATAGACGCCCTTCTTTTTTTTCATTATCGCTTGAGGACGCCCATCTGTTAGGCATGCCCCAGTCCTGCCTTCACTACGCCTTTATCAAATACTAGCAGTAGCAGGTATGGAGTGGGCAGAACTAACATCATCACATTCACAGCCTGCTATGGCATTGACATGGGGAAACAGCATCAGAATCTGTAGTAGAACCATATAGAGATACAATAGTCAGGGTGCAGAGCTGAGCTTAACAGAGAGAGATCTCATTTGAAGAGGGATTTTTAATCGACCTTTTAGAAATAAACTCTGCTCCCAAAATACATATTCAGCCTCATGATGCAAAACATTAGAATTAGTAGGATATCTCAAAATAAAAGACGCTCCCATTTTTGATAAATGTGACTTTTTAGCTCTAAAAAAAAAAAAAAGCATTCCTACCACAATGGGTCACTTTAGAAACATTAGAGTACAATGGAACTTTACATTCCATAATGTTTTAGACAAATTGCTAAAGAGAACTTGGATAATCCATACTTTATCTTGCTCTAAAATAAATGTAAACCAGAAGAGTCTCAGTGGATTTAACTGTATCCATAGACATTACAAACAGTCTGCTTATTAAGTTTTTAAATTATAGAAAGGAACAAAGTAAACACATCAGCCAACAATAAGCCTAGAGGAAGATATACTCTAATTATAGATCATTTGTAAAGTAGACAGTGAACTAAATAGAAATATGAGTCTTGCAAAGAGATCAGTGGTGTGCTGGTAAATTTTTAACAACATGCTCTCTCCCTGGTCCACCTTGGCGCCCCCCCCCACCCACCTCTGCGCCCCCCCCCATCCACCTGTGCACCCCCCCCGTCCACCCCTGCGCCCCCACCCACCTCTGCGGCCCCCCCCCCAAAAAAATTGCACAGCTGGCTATACCCGGGGGGGGGGGGGGCAACACATTACTCTCTCCAGGAAAAAAAAATTAAATTATCCCAGGTTCCAATCTAATTCATGTTTAATATGGGATAAAATGCCATAAATAAGTAAATAAATATAAACTTTTAACGTTCAGCACCTGATTCTCAAAGTGGACATATTCCAAACACTATAATGAAAATAAAATTATTTTTTTTCTACCTTTGTTGTCTGGTGACTTTGTTTCTCTGATCATGCTGGTCTAGTATCTGATTCTGCTGCTCTCTATCTGTTCCCTTGACTCCGTTTCCAGGGCTTCCTTTCCATTTATTTCTTTTCTTTCTTCCTTTCTTCTTCATTTCTGGTCCTCCGCATACTTGATTGTACAGTGGATCCAGCTTCTACCTATTTTCTCCATCCATGTGCAGTTTCTCTCCTCACTTCCTTTTCCCTCATCTAATCTCCTTCCTCTATCTTCCCTCCATGTCCATCATTTCTTCTCTCTCCCTTCCCTCCCCTCCATCCATGTCCAGAATGTCTCTTGCTCTCCCCTCCATCCATGTCCTGAAACTCTCCTCTCTCCCCTGCCCCTCTCTATCCATCCATACCCAGCAATTCTCTTCTCTCCCCTGCCTCCCTCTACCCACCCATGCCCAGCAATTCTCTCCCCTGCCCTCCTCTACCCACTCATGCCCAGCAGGTCTCTCCCCTGCCCCCCTCTACCAATCCAGCGATTCTCCTCCCTCCCCTGCCGCTCCGAAACATGTCCAAAGATGTCCTTCGCTCCCACCCTCCCCTCCCGTTCCCCTCCATCTTTTTTTAATTACCTCCATCGAAGCGCGCGCCATTTAAAGCCCTGCTGTGTGCTGGCTGTCTCCAGGCTTCCCCTGCTTGCTTCGGATGATGTTCGTGTCTTAGTCCCGCCTTCATTCTGATGTCATTTCCTTTTTTTGCGAAGGTGGGACTAAGGCACGAACATTATCCGAAGCAAGCAGGGGAAGCCTGGAGACGGCCAGCATGCAGCAGGGCTTTAAATGGCGCACGCTTTGATGGAGGTAATTTAAAAAAGACGGAGGGGAGCGGGAGGGGAGGGTGGGAGTGAAGGACATGGTTGGATATGCTTCGGAGCGGCAGGGGAGGTAAGCATGGCCTGTGATGGGCCCTCCTGCCATGCTTACCTCCCGCAATGGAGCCGGCTTGCCCTTAACAACAACTGGCTCGCAAACCTGTCAAAATTTAACAAGCGGCTCCAGCACACCACTGAAAGAGATTAACATTGCAAGGAGTGGCCTAGTGGTTAAAGTACCAGTCTTGCAATCCAGAAATGGCCAGTTCAAATCCCACTGCTCCTCCTTGTGATCTTGGGCAAGTCACTTAACCCTCCATTGCTTCAGGTGCAAACTTAGATTGTGAGCCCTCCTGGAACAGAGAAATATCCAGAGTACCTGAATGTAACTCACCTTGAGCTACTACTGAAAAAGGTGTGAACAAAATATAAATACATAATAAATAAATACCATTTAGACAATACAAGTTCTAACAAAATGCATAAAGTGCCCCCAACATTTCTCTCTTCCTATTCTTTCATATCCCTTCTCTCCCCCCCCCCCCCCCCCCACTGAATTTTATGAGTCCAGATTATCAAATTATCAACTAGACATTCCAACACCGCTTGTTATAGGTAAATAAGAAGAGGTCTGGCTGTACTTAGAGAAGTTGCATATAAGTCCTACAGGTGTTTCACCTATTCTAGAAAGTGGACCCAATCCAAGACAAATTGCAGGACTTGGTCTTCTATTTCATATGTTGTATTTTCCATTTTATATTATATATTTTCTATGATTTTTATAGCCTGTAAGGAGGAGTAGATCTCCTTCAGAATCTAGCTACTATATTTTTGGCAGTTAACAACAACAACCCCTTTCTACCTAAACATATTCATGTGGTATGATGGCTACATGATTATCACTGAGTAAAATGCTTGTAGTAGTATGCGGGATATCTATTCCCATAATGTGTGAAAGGCAGGTTGATACCTGTTTTCAAAAAGGCTAATTATTTGGACAATTCCACCATAGATGTAGAAAGTTACCTATCTGGCCACACTCCAGCTGATTTTCAAAGTGATTTAAGTAGGCAGGAGCTGTGTAAGTGGGGATATTCAGCAGTACTTAACCAGAGAGTGCTGCTGAATATCTCTATAGACCATCCAACTGAAAAGTGGACAGGTCAGAGGCAGCACTGGGGGCAGCACAGAGGGAGCCCAGGGATATGCTGGGATATTTAGGACAGCCTACCTGAATGGCTGGGGGGTTGGGGACAGAGGGTGTTGAACCTTCTTGTTGTCTGCGGGGGAAGGGGCTTTGTCAGGGAGAGGCCTGGAAAAAGCTTGAAGAGGCTCAATTTTTTTTTTTAATGATGCAGGTCCCAGTCCGATATTTAGCCAGGGACTGCATAATTTAGGTAGATAGACCTCAAGGTTTAAGTTGTAATGATGCAACATAATACCTCATAAGCAATTTGACTTGCATACTCAACAAAGCACTGGAGATATTAAACAGCTCTCAATCTAATGGACCTAAATCACTATGCCATTGGGTGACATATGTATGAGGTGTGGGATCTAATGTTAGATTAATTAAGTGATAGGCTAATAGGTCTTTCAGATTGGTCTGCTCAAATAATGATTTAGCAAAGGGGAGTTTTGCTCTCTGAGACACATCTGCTCTGTGCGGGTGAATCATATAAAGGGATGCCTCCATTTAGGTGCCCCGATGGTATATGGTTTAGAGCCTTTTCTAGGTTCCATTATAGAATATTAACATAAACCAGTATCGATGCACCTAACATACAGGTGCTCACACTTATGCAAACCTTAGAACTGGTGTAAGTGTGAGAAACTATATCCTTTGTTTTGTCTATGCTCTGCCCCTGTGTGCACCCCAATGTTTCCTTAGAGCCTGGAGTGGTCCCAGAGTACTGGAGAAGGGTGGATGTGGTCCCTCTGCACAACAGTAGAAGTAAGGAGGAGGTTGGGAATTACAGACCTGTCAATCTGACCTCGGTGGTCAGTAAACTAATTGAAATGCTTCTAAAGCGGAGGATCGTGAGGTTTCTCGAATCAAATGGACTGCAGGCCCCGAGGCAGCATAGCTTCACTAGAGGCAGATTGTGTCAGACAAATCTGATTGATTTCTTTGACTGGGTGACCAAACAGTTGGACGTGGGAGGAGCACTTTGACACGATTCTGCACAGGCGACTGATAAATAAATTGAGTGCCTTTGGTATGGGACCTCAAGTGATTGGGTTAAAAATTGGGTAAATGGAAGGAGACAGAGGGTAGTGGTAAGTGGAGCTTGCTCTGAGGAAAGGGATGTTATCAGTGGTGTACCGCAGGGGTTGGTCCTCAGGCCAGCTCTTTTTAACATCTTTGTGAGTGATATTGCGGAAGAGCTGTTTAGCAAGGTTTGTCTGTTTATGAATGATACCAAACACTGTAGTAGGGTGGACACCCTGGAGGGTATGGATGGCATGAGGAGGGATCTAGCAAAACCTAAAGAATGATCCAATAATTTGCAACTAAGACTGAATGCTAACAAATGCAGGGTCATGCACTTGGGTTACAAGAATCCAAGGGAACGGTATAATATGGGTGAAGTGCTTCTATATATGAAAGAAGAGCAAGACTTGGGTGTGATTATGACTGATGACCTGAAGGTCTCCAAACAGGTAGAAAAAGCGATGCTCAAAGCCAGAAGGATGCTTGTGTGCATAAGGAGACAGATGACCAGAAGAAAAAAAGAGGTAATAGTGCCCTTGTTTAAATCTCTGGTGAGGCCCCATTTAGAGTACTGTGTGCAGTTCTGGAGACCGCACTACAGAAGGATATAAACAGGATGGAGTCGGTCCAGAGGACGGCTACAAAACTGGTAAGTGGTCTCGGTCATAAAACATATAGGGACAGGCTTATGAACCTCAACATGCATATACTGGAAGAGAGACGGGAGAGAGGGGATATGATAGAGATATTTAAATAACTCAGTGGCATTAATGTACAAGAGGCGAGCCTTTTTCAAATGAAGGAAAACTCTAGAATGAGGGGGCATACAATGAAGTTAAGAGGAAATTGGATTAGGAGGAATGTAAGAAAATACTCTTTCACAAAAAGGGTGGTGGATGCGTGGAATGGCCTACCAGTAGAGGCTGTGGAGATGAGGACTGTGTCAGAATTTAAAAAAGTGTGGGACAAGCATGTGGGATCCCTAAGAAAAAGGAAGAATTAGTGGTTACTGAGGATGGGGAGCCTGGATGGGCCATTTGGCCCTTATCTGCCGTCACGTTTCTACGTTTCTATGTTACAAATATGACCAATTGTAGAATTGCCTTCATAGTTTCCACTTTAAGCCTTTGATTCTCCATTTCACCAATTTGTCTGGAAGCAACATTACAAGGTATAAACAGTGATTTAGGAAAAGCCTAACAAATTGCTATATTCACCAAGTAGTCTCATAAGGGAAGAGATAGACTAGCTGGGATTTTTTTTAGAAAAATAAGAGATCAGTGTATAAAGACACTGAATGTTTTTCATCCACCAGTGCAATTCCCTGAATAGTATCCAACCACCCAATTTCCATAGCTATGGGGTTGATAGCAAGAGTGAAGAGCACAGAGGGGAGTGGGCATCCTTGCTAGAGAATGACACGGTTACAGTTACTGTGGATATACTATAGTAAACCATGGTAAATCTGTGGTTATCAACACTCTAACCAGTATTAGCACAGGGAGGAGGACAGGAAGGGAGAAATTACTGGCTGGACCCATGGGAGAAGGGGATGGAAGGAAAGGCGAGAAGAGAATAGATTGCCCTAAACTATCTCAGATTGAAAAAGGAGGATTTTACTAAAACAGAGATTTTCTGCTCAAAAGAAAGCTATTGATCTTGGAGTGGAGGAGTAGCCTAGTGGTTAGTGCAGCAGACTCTGATCCTGGCGAACTGAGTTCAATTCCCACTACAGCTCCTTGTGACTCTGGGCAAGTCACTTAACCCTCCATTGCTCCAGGTACAAGTAAGTACCTTATAGACTACTAGTAAAATATGCCCGTTTCTGGAGCAAATGAAATGGGCGCTAGCAAGGTTTTCCTCCCGAACCCCCCCCCCCCCCCACACTCCTTTGGCGTTGTGAAGCCACTGACCGCCATTGCTCCGCACCTTGTCAACGCATGCCACCTTCATCTCCTGAGTCGTGAAACCACTGACGCCATTGCTCTGCCCTTGATGTCATCACGTTTGACGCGAGGGCGGGGCCCAGAGGCATTGATTTCGGTGGCTTCGCCACTTTGAACCCGAAGGAAGTGACACTGACGTCAGTGTCCTCAGAACGTTGAGGGTGAGTTTTATTATATAGGATGGTAAACCGCTTTGAATGTAGTTGCAAAAAACAACAGAAAGGTGGTATATAAGTCCCATCCCCTTTCCTTAAAATAACACCCAAATACTTAAAGAAGATGAAGGGGTAGGTTGTTCCACACCTTAGGAGCTAAAGAAATAAAAAGCTGCCTGCCACACATAGATTCCAGATGAGCTTGTCTCGATTAGGTAGAACTAATCTATTTGAATCCAGTGAGTGCAGAGTGCATGCTGGTGTGTATGAAACAACAGAAGTAGAAAGGTAGGGAGGGACTCCCAAGTGAAGAACAGTCTTGAAGTATGAGGACACAAAGGGGCCCTTTTACTAAGCTGTGGTAAAAGGAGTCCTGCACTAGCAGTGGTGGCCATTTTTTCCATGCACCAGGGCCCTTTTTACCACAGAAGGAAAAAGGCCAAATAAAGAAATGGCTGTGTGGTAAGTTCACACTTGCCGTGCAGCCATTTTGGAAGGAGCATTTACTGCCACCCATTGAGGGCTCCAGCGCTAACCTGGCAGTAACTGGGCAGCATGTGACACTGCCTGATTACCACCGGGTAAACCCCTGTGGAAACATTTTTAAAATATTCCCACTAGCGCTGAAAATGGCACGCACTGGGCCAGCAGTAGTTCCAGGTTGCCGAGCGGCAACCCTTTGGTAAAAGGGCCCCTGAGACCAGTAGAAAAACAGTATGTCACAACAGTATTTACTGGTCATAGACCAGATATGGCAGTCTGTGTAACTGCTGACTGAGTTGTTGATCATTTACTTTTAAGACTGAGGTCTGGTGTATTCACATAGGACATCCTTTCTGTGTACAATTTGAATTTGGGAAGAATTATTTGGGAAGGATTGAAGCCATGTATTGGAAACCTCTGATCTCATTAGTAGTTAATGGGTGACATTCAAATCACTTCTCCTTACATAGGTGTATGAGACCGTTTACTTTGTCATCGCAGCTCTTTATTTATTTATTACATTTGTACCCCGCGCTTTCCCACACAATGCAGGCTCAATGCGGCTTACATAGTAATTCAAAATACAAAGTCTTATAATAGAAATTTCAAAACGGTAGTGAAACATTATGAAGTTGAGCTTGAATAATATATGATAAGTTGAGTTTGATAATGTATGATTAGGATAAAATAGGGTAGACAGGATGAGATAGTATAAGTTGGGGGAAAAGGGGTAAGGAAGGATATAATAAAGGGGAGATGGAGAAGAGAAGGATGGGATGCGAAGAGGGGGAATGGGGAGGAGGGGTAAGTAAAACCAATGATGAGGTCAGTATCTAAGTCAGAACAGAATTGAGAATGGAATTTGGTAAGATTAGGTTGGAACATTAGAGTAGGCTTGCTTAAAGAGGTGAGCTTTCAACATTTTTCTAAAGGGCAAGTAGTCGTTAATTAATCGTATAGGTCTTGGTAGAGCATTCCAAAGATGGCTGCCCAAAAAGGAGAAACTGGATGCATAGTAGGTCTTGTATTTAATTCCTCTGCAATTGGGAAGGTGTAGGTTCAGATAAGTTCGTGAGGAAATAGATCTATTTCTGGAAGGGAGGTTGATCAAATCACTCATGTAGCCGGGGGATTCACCGTGTATGATCTTGTGGGTCATTGTGGTGATCATGAAATGTATTCTTTATTTGATGGGGAGTCAGTGAAGCTTCGCTCAAAGAGGTGATGCACTTTCGAATTTTATGTTTGTGCCTCTAGGGCTCTTAAGCTCGCTGCGTCGATGTTGTACCTTTAAACATTGTGACCACTGAGGAAGGCTTGTCGCCGAAACACGGACTTGTAAGATTCCCAATAAACTTGTTTTGATGCTCTTACTTCCTATTTGGGCTGGTAATTTGGACTTGATTTTACTTCCACCCTATTGTGTTGTGTTAAGGATTAGAGAATGACATGGGGACATAGTTTGCCCCATCCCCGTCCTGTCCCCATGAGCTCTGTCCTTGCTCCGTCTCCAACATTGCAAACCCTGACCCCCATCTGCACAAGCCTCAAATTGTTATCTACTACAATACCACAGATATAGAAAGAAATGCATTTACTCCTGTACTGTGCAAAATATAGCCTCGTTGGTAGCCACCCTCTATGTAGCTCATTTTAAAGTTCAGAAGTTATATCATGTGACTTGCCCTCTCTTCCTATAGATCCAGCCAGCACCTGTCTCCTTTCCCTCCAGTCCCCATCCTCCTCCTCTCCCTTCTTCCCATGGGTCCAGCCAGCATCAAAGTCGCGGTGGGAGAGGGCCACATTTTAGTCTGCTGCCCTGCCGTAGCCCCCCGCCACCTCACTGCCCCCCCCTGCCTCACTGCTGCTTCCCCCCCCCCCCACACTGCCAGCAAATATCTTAGCTGGTGGGGGTCCTCAACCCCCACCAGCTGAAGTGTTGTACAGCGCCAGTCTCCAGCGTCGCTGCGTTGCCTGCCCTGCTCTGTCTTCCCCTCAAATCCTGCACGCCCTTTTAGTGAAATCAAGCATGTTCAGTTTCACTAAAAGGAGCTTGTCAAACATGAGGGGAAGACAGAGCAGGGCAGGCAACGTGGCAGCACCGAAGACCAGTGCTGGACAATGCTTCAGCTGGCAAGGGTTGGGGATCCCCGTCAACCAAACCAGGGGCCCAGAGGAAATTTGGGGAGCCCAGGCCCCCATGGCCCCACATATCTACGCCACTGGATAAGGCATCTCAAAAAAGACTATTCTTCACTACTCATGTCCAAATTATTATTGCAATAGCATTTTCTCCGGTCTTTCTCAATATCAACTTCAAAGACTGTAGATTCTTCAGAACACTGCTATTTGCATTCTTTCATATGCCAACCGCTTCAATAGAATCACACCCCTGTTCATTCAATACCACTAGCAACCCATTTCATCCTGTATTCAATTCAAGATTCTGATCCTCACTTACAAATCCATCTCTGCTGTCCCATCTTACCTTTCCTCACTTATTCATCCCTACTGCCCCTCTCGTGTTCTGTGCTCAATGAATGACCAGTGCCTCCAGATTCCATCAGTTCATCAAGTTAACTATGACGCTACTAGAAATAATGCCAGCGCATATCATTTGCACTGATAAAATGTATAATAGAGTTACATACATATCTACAGGTGCTTTTTATTCAGTTTTATTTTACTTAATTTGTATTTGTTTTATCTTTGATGTTGCTGATAACAATAAAGAGAAATTAAAAAAAAAAAAGAAGGAAAGAGAGAGAGAGAGAGAGAGAGAGAGAGAGAGAGAGAGAGAGAGAGAGAGAGAGAGAGCCTGTTGGTAAACATTTACCAGCACACCACTACATGGGATATAAACATACATGTGGGTAGCTGCTTTCAAAATTCACTTTTTGCAGGTGTATGCAATCTAGGCATGTAAAGCTTGCCATTTACTTGTCTAGATGATTCTAAAATGACTTCCTTATTTTTTGTTATAGGTGTCCTATAATGGAACATTTGCATTGCATGGAAGAATCTTCAGATGCTATAATGAGGCTATAACAATGAGCAGAAACTTGACTTCTTATCACATCTAATGAGGTGAACTTAGGATTCCCCTTTCAAAAAGTATAAATGTCTTCAGTCTTGGAAGACAGGGAGGAAATTCTGACCTGTAACCAGCTGGTATGTCAGATGAGAACTATATAAATAATTGTCTTTTGTTCCTAAAATCTGATACATTTATTAAAGTTATCATTTGCCAACAATTACCTCATTGTGTTGATTCATGCATGCAATGTAGACTGTTCAGCATTTTAAAAGGCACTAGGAATTTTAATGAATTTCTTATTCTGACATGTGACCTGATCTATACCAGTGTGGAGTCCTCTTGCTGAATTACATACATTCTGGCAGATAGATTTGATGGCTATTGTGGAAATCCAGAATGCAGGGGGAAAAATGCCTTATAAATCAGTCCCAGAATGTTTGCTTTGCCCTTTGCCTTTCACCACATCTCTAGCTATGTTGAGTTCTGAATAGGGTATTGCAATGTGTCATGATCCATCATCCCCATCTCGTCAACTAAAGCACTAAACTGCTCCTTCAATTGCCTTGGACTGCAGCCACAGTCAGAATGAATCAGCTATCCATTCTCACCTACCGTCTGAGCCCCCACATTCCCAGTTTTTCATGGTCACTTCTGAGTGAATGATGACTGACTTACTATGTAGTTAGCAGCTGGACAGAGATCCTTTCCTAGCTCCTGCTTCTTTACTATGGGCATAAGTAAGGTGTGACTGGGACATGGTTCTGAAACAGGCTGAATTAGCTGCTTAGTAATGCTGCTCTATTGCGTTTCAGGGGAACAAGTTCTGAGTTAAAATTTCTTCTTGGCCCTGGACTAAGCCTGATGTTTATCACAACAACCAGTGAGGTGATTAAATTTGCAGATGGCACAAAACTATTCAGGGTTGTTAAAGCACATGTGGACTGTGAAATATTGGAGGAAGACCTTAGGAAATTGGAAAACTGGGCATCCAAATGGCAGATCAAATGTAATGTGGACAAAGGCAAGACAATGCACATTGGAAAGAATAATCCGATTCATAGTTACCGGATGCTAGTGTCCACCTTGGGGGTCAGCACTCAAGAAAATGATCAAGGTGTTGTAGATAATACGCTGAAATCTTCTGCTCAATATGAGGTGGGGGCCAAAAAAGCAAACAGGATGCTAGAAATTATTAGGAAAGGGATAGCGAATAAGACTAAGAATACTATAATGCCTCTGCATTGATCCATGGTGCGACCTCACCTTGAGTATTGCATTCAGTTCTGGTCTCTGTATCTCAAAAAAGATATAGTGAAATTAGAAAAGGTTCAAAGAAGAGCAATCAAAATTATAAAGGGGATGGAACTCCTCTCATATGAGGAAAGGCTAAAGAGGTTATGGCTTCTCAGCTTGAAAAAGAGATGGATGAGAGGAGATATGAGTGAGGTCTAGAAAATCCTGAGTGGTGTAGAATGAGTTTACGTAAATCAATTTTTTTATTCATTCCAAAAGTACAAAGACTAGAGGACACACAAGGAAGTTACATGGAAATACTTTTAAAACAAATAGGAGCAAATATTTTTTCACTCAACAAATAGTTAAGCTCTGGAACTCTTTGCTGGAGGATGTAGTAACAGCAGTTAGAATAATTGGGTATAAAAAAGGTTTGGACAAGTTCCTGGAGGAAAAGTCCATAGTCTGCTATTGAGACAGACATGAGGAAGCAACTGCTTGCCCTGGGATTTGTCGCATGGCATGTTGCCATGATCTTTGTTTCTGCTAGGTACTTGTGACCTGGCTTGGCCACTGCTGCAAACAGGATACTGGGCTAGATGGACCATTGGTCTGACCCAGTATGGCTAGTCTTATGTCCTGGTGATTGGCTAATTTTTTGTTCCATTGGTGAACTGCACATAATTACTGGAGGTTATTTAAGAATGGCTTTGCAGTATGCAAATCCTCTTTTACACACAGAAAAGATGCTTTTCTAAAATCATGCAGTTGTATATGCACAAATAACTATACACATTGATAGTACCGTGCATACTTTATAACATACATTCATACACGCTAAAGCATTTGGGAGTGCACAGTTGGTTCTTATGACTGTCTAAAAAATATAGGGGCCCTTTCTACAAAGCTATGGTAATCACTAATGTGTGCTTACTGTAGCAAAAAATGGCGTACCATGGGGCACGCTGAGGTGTCCTCTGGTAATTTTGTCATAAGCATGTGCTACCTATATGCTAAAAAAATACTTTTTTATTTTTAGTGCAGTGGGTATGTCTTGGGGAGAGTGACTATGTTCTGCGCTAACCAATTAGCACAAGTTTAGTGGAGTACCTACTGCCTACAAAATAGGTGGCAGTTAGAGGCTCACGCGCTAATGGCCATATGCTAATGGGAACATTAGCATGTGGCTATTATTGAAAAATCCCCCAAATCGGCCAATTTACCCTAGTGGTAAAATTGGCCTTAGTGTGTGGGAAAGACCCATGTAAGGGCATGTTAAGGCCATTTTTTACCACTGTTTGGTAAAAAGCACCCTTAAATTGGGCCCAAATTGTGCAAACACAAACAGGAAAACACAAAAATCACAAAAACTTTGTTTAAAAGACAACTAACCATATATTTTTTTTTGGCTGTGTGCTCCCTTAATACAAGGGCTAAATGTAAAGTAATGCCTCTACCTCCATAATTCATCAACAGATGGCAGCACACATGTGCTCACTTGTTTGCTAAATCTCTCCCTCAGTTTGTGAGAAAGTGCCTGTGTGAAGAGGCTGCAGACTGCTTAAAATTGCATTCAAGCTGTCACGAAACACCTACCCACCCACCTGGGGTTACCCCGTGGCTACTTAGAGGGTCTATCCCAGCACAGCTCAAGTCCACCTGCACCTGCCACTCGTACTGTACACTAGCACCCTCCTCCCACCAACTGTGTCACAACCGCCTCTGGGTGAGTTTCTAGGTTACTGGAGTCACACTCCCAGTGTTTTCACAGTTCTCAGAAAGCACTCACAGACCCAACATACAAACCACCAGGATTCTTTATCAGTCCAGACAAACAGGGTGAATAAACAATTATGTTTATTCTCTTAAAAAATATTGAACAGTGGAACAAAATAGTGTAAATAGCAAACAATAACAGGTAACTAAAATATAGATCAATTATAACACTAACTAAAGATCTGTATACTGTCTAAACAGTACCTGGGAAGGTCAGGACATATAATTCACCGAGCCTCAGCTAAAAGGCTCTCTTTCCTCCCGAGCTGAAACTGAAGCAACAACCAGCCACTGCTGGGTAATGTCAAAATTCCAGGTCATTCAGAGCCTAGAATAGTCAAGTTTCAAATAAAAACTGGTTACAAGCACTTTCTATTATCTGTGTGCCAAATAAAAGAAAAAGAAGTCAGTCCTCTGTAACAGCTTTAAGCACAAACATGCACCATCTGCTGGCCAAACAGTAGAAATACACTTCAGACAGGAAAATACCCAATACATTTTACAGGCCTAAAACACACTGTTTCTTCACACAAGCATTCTACTGGACTTCTCTTTTCCATGCTCAGCAATGCTAGCGCCCAATCACCATCATGATGCAGTGAATATTGGGTGATAGAAATATGCATGCACTAAAATGTTGTTTTGTGCTTTTGTATTCATTTATTTTGTTAATTTTTGCAACATGTATATTGTGTGTTGTTCCTTTACTATATATTGTTTCCATTGGACTCAAAAGGAGAAGCAATGTATCCCAATTCTATGGTTTCAAACAAATGGAAAGAACAATTTTAAAGGGATTGACTTCTACCTGTCTCTAAAAACAATAATTCCAGAAAAAGGACACAAATTCACTTAGGGGCTCTTTTACTAAGCAGTGTTAAGCCCAATGCGGGCTCACCACGTGCCAATCCGGAATTACCGCAGGAGATCATGGTAGTTCCCACCTCTAGTGTGTGTCATTTCTGGGGCTACAAAAATATGATCTATTTTTGTAGCACAAGAACTTAACTGGTGGTAATTGAACAGTGCCATGCACTGCCCAGTTACTACCAGGTTAGCGTGGGAGCCCTTACCACCATCTCAATGAGTGCTGGTAAGGGATCCCCCCAAAATGGCTGCATGGTAAGTGTTTCACTTACTACATGGCCATTTCTTTTCCTAAAAAAAAAGATAGCCTTTTACCCGCTGCAGAAAAAGGGGGCCTCAGCGTCAGGGGCGTAGCTACGGGTGGGCCTGGGTGGGCCCAGGCCCACCCAATTTCAGTCCAGGCCCGCCCAGCGCCAGCGCCAGCGCCAGCTCCCATTGCCGGCCACTGCTGCTTTTCCTGATGAGCAGCAGTGGCCGGCGCTACAAAAAGAAAAGCGCTCAGCTGACTGAGCTGAGCGCCAACGCGTCGCTAAGGAAGAGGAAAAAATGTTTTTAAAAAAATGCGGCACCGCAGGCAGCCTCGAAGCATTGGCTGCTGGCTCTGTGCAGGCTCCTCCCGTCTCTTACATCACTGCCCCTATAGCGAAGCAGGGGCAGTGACGTAAGAGACGGAAGGAGCCTGCAGAGCCAGCAGCCAATGCTTCGAGGCTGCGTGCAGTGCCGCGTTTTTTTAAAACATTTTTTCTTCGTCGGGTTAGCGACGCGTTGGCGCTCAGCTCAGTCAGCTGAGCGCTTCTTCTTTTTGTAGCGCCGGCCCTGCTGCTCATCAGGAAAAGCAGCAGTGGCCGGCAATGGGAGCTGGGGCTGGTGAGCCTGAATGGGAAATGGATGGCAGGATGGGGAGAAAGAGGGAAAATGGAAGGATGGGGAGAGAAAGAGGGAAAACAGATGGGAGGATGGCAGAGAAAGAGGGAAAACAGAAGGATGGGGAGAGAAAGAGGGAATACAGATGGGAGGATGGCAGAGAAAGAGGGAAAACGGAAGGATGGGGAGAGAAAGAGGGAAAACAGATGGCAGGATGGGGAGAAAGAGGGAAAATGGAAGGATGGCGAGAGAAAGAGGGAAAACAGATGGGAGGATGGCAGAGAAAGAGGGGAAACGGAAGGATGGGGAGAGAAAGAGGGAAAACAGATGGCAGGATGGGGAGAGAGAGGAAAAACAGATGGGAGGATGGCAGAGAAAGAGGGAAAATGGAAGGATGTGGACAGAAAGAGGGAAGACGCTGGATGGAAGGGTAGGGAGAAAGAGGTGACACTGGATGGAAGGATGCAGAAAGAAAGAGGGGAGACTATTGGAAGGATGGGGAGAGAGAGGGGAGACACTGGAAGGATGGGGAGAGAAAGAGGAGAGGCTGCATGGAAAGGGGGAGTAGTGAAAGATTGGAGAATAAGAGGAAGGGGCATGGGGAGAACAAGGGTGAGAAAAAGATGAAAAGCCATAAGTAGATGAAGGAAATTAAAGAATGGATAGTAAGAATGAATTAAATCTGGACACAGAGAGAGGCAGAAAAATATTGAAGAAAGCAAAGAAAAAGGAGAGAAAAATGACAAATGGACAGGAAACCCTGGCAGAAGAGTTAAGCGAAAACGAAGGAAAGCAGAATCTAGAGACTGGGAGCAACACAATGAGAAAAAGTAAATGGCCATACAACAAAGGTAAAGAAAATAATTTTATTTTTAATTTGGGATAAAGTAATATGGTGTTAATAAAGTTTCAGAGACCAATACTTCCTTCCTTAGGTCAGGAGAGGATACCGTAACAGCATTATACTGACCTGAGGCAGGAGGTTTTGGCCTCTGAAAGCTCACTGAAAAGGATTAGGCTATTAAATAAATTGTCTGAAATCTGATGCACTGAACAGCACTTTACCCTGTGTGACAAATGCATCTGAGTGTGACTACATTTTGCTGGGGGGGTGGGGTAGAGAGAAAATTTTGTGCCCACCCACTTTGGGTTCAGGCCCACCCAAAATTGGCAGTCTGGCTACGCCACTGCTCAGCGTGCATCAAAAACACGAGCTGACGCTAGCGCAGGCTCCCTTTTACTGTAGCTTAGTAAAAGTCCCCTTAGGGACCTGTTTCATGAACTGTGGCAAGCTTCAGCACTTACTGCACTTTCCCACAGATTTTATATATAGCGCCTAAAGTTCCGTGCACAAATTTGGCAGTGTGGTCAAAATGTGCATGCAACATAATTGATTAACAAGCCAATCAGCACTGATAAATGGCACTGACAAGCAATGGGGTGGAGGAGTGGCCTAGTGGTTAGGGTGGTGGACTTTGGTCCTGTGGAACTGAGGAATTGAGTTTGATTCCCACTTCAGGCACAGGCAGCTCCTTGTGACTCTGGGCAAGTCACTTAACCCTCCATTGCCCCATGTAAGCCGCATTGAGCCTGCCATGAGTGGGAAAGCGCGGGGTACAAATGTAACAAAAAAAAAATACATGTGCAACTTTCTAAGCATATTCTGTAATGTAGTGGCATAAATTCTAATGTGCGGATGTCAAAAAGGGGTGTGGTCATAGGAGGGGCATGCATGGGTCATGGACATTCCTAAAAACTACATGCACTTTTATAGAATATGCCTGATCAGTGCCTAAGAGTACTAGGTGTTTTATTGGATTCATCTTTGACTTTTGAACCTCAAGTAAATTCAGTAGTTAGAAAGTATTTTTTAAGTTTGAAACAATTGTCATTAATTCAATCCAGTTTTCATAAAGAACATTTTAGGGTGTTGGTTCAGGCGGTGATCTTGTTGATTCTGGACTGTGGAAATGCATTATATACAGGGTTGTCCACTAAGGTTATAAGAAAATTGTGTATAATTCAAAATACAGCAGCTAGACTCTTTTATCATAAATCTCAGTTTGATCATGTGACCCCTTTACTGGCAGAGCTGCATTTGCTGATGGTTGGTGCTCAAATTAGATTTAAAAATCTGTTGTTTAGCTTTTAGAACACTGGTTGGTGAGGTTCCTGACAATTTTCCTTTATTGATCAATGTTTTGGGCACCCAGTCTAGGACTCAAGTTTACCATAGTAAGGAGCGTCTGTTGTTATTTTTTCCATATAGTAGAGGTATACTGTTTAAGGACATTTATGTTGGATCATATTGCTATTTTGTGGCTACTCTGTGGTATGCTTTACCACTGAGTATTCATCAAAGCCTGTCTTATAGTGTATTTAGGAAGAATTTGAAGACCTGGCTTTTTGAATGCACTTAAAAATATTGTGTTGTATGCTTTTTGTTTCTTGTTATTTTGTCTTTTTTTATGATTGTAACCCGCTCTGAACCAGCTTTTATAGGAATTTTATGGGATGAAAGGCCTTAATAGCATAGCATAGCAAGTTAGCCACTGGCATTTACACCAGGTTTTAGTTGGCATAAATGGTCATACATAAATTTTAGTCGCAAGAACAGATGCTCTGCAAATTCTATAAACTGTGCCTAATTTTAGGTGAAGTTTATAGAATAGTCCTAAGCACATTTTGTTTTTCAGTGCCAATGGGTTTTTTTTCACCATATAAAGAATTCACCCCTTTAAGTGCAAAACAAGGTATGGGAAGTGCAAAGCCTGTATGGTAAGTGTTGCGGGCATGGCAAGCATATGCTCTGCATTTAGCACACAGTGCAGACACATACCACATGGTAAATGCATTGGCAAATAGCACAGGTGATTTGGCACCATCTGAGATATGTATTCCACTGCTCCATATGCAATAAAATAACTTGCCCAACCCCCTTACATCAATTGATCTCGCCCCCAAAACACATCATCAAGACCCTCCCTGAAGCATGTCATCAAGAACCCACTCTTCCTCCCACCACTCCAAAGCGCATCAGGATCACCTTTTCCCCCCAAGTACCTACCAGGGGGTTCCCTGATGTCTAGGGTCTAAAGGCAGGAATGATCCCCAGTTACTCCTGCTCTTTCCAGTACTAGGTTCAAAATGGCAACTATGACTCCTAGTGTTTGTCAAGTGCTATTGCTGGGGTTCAATGTGGCAATTAAAGAGCATTAAGCCTTATTTGGCAGATTGCCCCTAGTGGTACTACTGCAGGGCTAGTGTTAAGTGTTATAGCCTCCATTTTATATCCAGTGCTAGAAACATAGGAGTCAGTTTTGTGGGTGTTATAGGTGCTTGAGCACTCCTGATATTAAGCAAACTCCTTGATAGTGATCAGGAGTTTAGCACCCCCAATTGTTCTTGAAAAGTTGGCTCCTATAGCTGCAAAGGACAAGAAACAGCTGGGGATCACCCCTGCCCTTTGATCTTAGGCACCAGAAAAAAAAACTAGTGGGAGGATGTCAGGGTAGTCTCCAGGGGGTTGGAGGGTCTTCTTGATTTACTTTTGGGATTGAGAGATGGAGAGAAGGTTCTTGATGAGAGATTTGTAGAAGGTGTGTGCATGTGTGCGCATGCATTTACGCTTCAATCACCGTCATAAACCTGTGTAGGAAAAGATTCCCAAAATTATGCCTTGCAGGATCTCCCTGGGGTACATATTCAACCAACAGTGGGAAGCGATTTTTTTTAGCTGTCACCAGCTTTTTGCCCAGATATTCGGTGCAGGGCTATGTCTGGGCACCGGCATTGAGTATCTGAATATGTGCAGATGGCCAGCATCCCTTAACTAGATAACGGAAAACAGACATTTTATGCAGTCCAGTTTGTTTGGTTATTTTCTGGTTAAGTGCTGAATCTTGACAATTAACCATTCTGCCCAGACTCTGCCTCTAGCTTGCTTTGGCTTTGACAGAAGGGATATTCAGTGGCACTATCCAGTTAAGTGATGCTGAGAATCTCTTGATAGCCCCGTACAGGCAATTTAACTAAGCAGGAGCCTCTCTTGCGCAGTTACATCACTTTTCATTTTTCCGAACGTCCTTTTTTGGTCAAAATTTTTAAAAGGCATTTTTACAATTGCACTGAAAAATGGGTCTGCACGTGTCTACAACACATGCTTAAACTAGTGCAGGCCATTTTTCAGCGCACTTTAGTAGAAGGAGCCCTTAGGTGTCCAAGAGGGGAATTTTTGAAAGAAATGTCAAAGTTGCGATTTGGACATTCTTGCAAAACGGTGAAATCCAGGGGCGGGGAAAACCGTATTTTCGAAAAAAGATGGACGTCCATCTTTCATTTTGAAAATACCGTCAGAGACGTCCAAATCCTTTGGACATCCCTAGATTTGGACGTCCCTAGACATAGACGTTTCTGACTTTCGACGATTTTCAAAACCAAAGATGTCCATGTCAAAAAACATCCAAATGCAAGCCATTTGGTCATGGGAGGAGCCAGCATTTGTAGTGCACTGGTCCCCCTGACATGCCAGGACGCCAATCGGGCACCCTAGGGGGCACTGCAGTGGACTTCATAAAATGCTCCCAGGAACATAGCTTCCTTACTTTATGTGTGTGGAGCCCCCCAAACCCCACTACCCACAACTGTACACCACTACCATAGCCCTTGCGGGTGAAGGGGGCACCTAGATGTGGGTACAGTGGGTTTCTGGTGGGTTTTGGAGAGCTCACTGTTTCCTCCACAAATGTAACAGGTAGGGGGGTATGTGCCTGGGTCCACCTGTCTGAAGTGCACTGCAGTACCCACTAAAACTGCTCCTGGGACCTTCATGTGCTGTCATGGACCTGAGTATGACATCTGAGGCTGGCATAGATGCTGGCACAAAATATTTTTAAAGATGTTTTTTGAGGGAGGGAGGAAGTGATGTCACGAAGCCGAATGGATACCTGATCCGCTTGCTCCGCTATCCCCCACTGGCTTAAAGGCAACAACTGCGGTAATAAACTCTCTTCCCGCTGGAAACGGCAGTATCGTGAAGGTGAATACCTACCCGCCAACATGAGCAAAAAAAGTTCTGTTCCCTCACAGGATAACGATCGGTTATCCACACGGCAGCTGGCGTGGGGCCTGTCGCAGCCAGCCTCTCCTAAGCCACGAGGCTCATCGACATCGGAGTTGGATGCGACCTGTTCCTGCAACGGGGGTGGTGACCCTGCCCCAACACCAGCCCTTCCAGCTGAACTGACGAAATGTATCGAGGTAATCCGTGCTGAAATTCGGGCTTCCAAAGATGAAATTCTAGAGCACGTTGATGCGCTGAGTGTGGACTTGAGGGAGCTGGGGGGCAGGGTGGAAGCGCTGGAGGAAAAAGCGGATGAACAGGAGGAATAAAACGAAGTGGTGGAGAGGAGATTGAACAAACTCGATGACAGGGCAGAGGAGCTGCAGTTCCAGATAGATGATATTGAAAATCGAGGGCGAAGACAAAATCTCAGATTCCGCGGTGTCCCGGAGAGTGGGGGCACGGAGGAAGTCCAGACAGTGGTGAGAACTATATGTGTGCAATTGATGGGAGAGAACTTTGATGCTTCAGCAATGGGCATAGATAGAGCCCACAGAGCGCTGGGTAAAGTCAGAGAAAACAGACCACGGGACATAGTGGTCAGATTCACCTCCTATGTCAGTAAAAAGCAGATATGGCAGAAGGCACGCCAGAACCCCACATTGGAGTTTAATGGGGCACGAGTATGGATCTATCAGGACTTATCTATATTTACTCTTACCCAGAGAAGAGCAATGAAACCAGCTATAGAGATCCTGCTTAAAGAAAAAATAGCATACAGATGGAATTTCCCATTCGCTCTGTGTTTTGAACTTAAAGGTGAACAAATCAGATGCAGAAAGGTGGAGATGGCTTGGAAATCATTGTATGAGGTGGGACTGGCCCCGACAGAGACCGTGCCTATGGGAATGGCATCCGCTACAAAGATCCGGATGCAGAAGTGGAAACGGGTGGAAAAAGCAGGCAAGAGGAGTGTGAAACAGACATGACAGACTGTAACCTGGACTGGTTAAATTACCTTGGTCTTTGCTTACCTGAAAAGTTTGGTGGGGAGTAAGAACTAAGAGAGAGGATAAAAAAAGGGTTGTAACTGGAGTGGGGGGAGGTTCGCAGTTAATTGAAATATGATGTAATTTGGGGGGAGTGAGGCGGGGGGAGGGGATTAAGTGGGAAGATCAGGGGGGTTTTCAGTAATCTTAATTCAATCTTGGTTCGGTAGCTGGGGTTAGCTTTCTCTTGGATCCCAAGTGGTGCTGGATAGCACTAGTTGATGGGTATGGGAATGGGGACTGGGGAGGAGGGGAGCAGGTAGAGGGAGGTGATAGGGGTAAGGTTAAGGGGATAAATAGAGTAGTGGGGAGGGGAGAGGGGAAGGCAAGAGAAAAGGGACTATGGGAACAACACAAACCTTTCATCAATAAAGTGCTATTTATTAAAAGAGTTGAATGGCTGACTATAAATTTCTTACTTATAATGTAAAAGGCTTCAACTCCCCATATAAACGGCATGCCTTGGGGAGGGAACTGCGTATGATGCATCCACACGTGGTATTCTTGCAAGAAACCCATTTCCAAAAAAACACATGAGAAATACCTCTCTTTTAGGCAATATCCGACAGTGTATTTGGCTTCAGATGCGAAAGGAGCTAAAAAGAGAGGGGTGGCTATCATGTTTGACAGGGATGTACAGGTCCAGACATTACATGTGAGAAGGGATGCGGAGGGACGCTATCTATTCTTGCATGTTCTTTTGGAGCAGGAGGAATATACTCTGGTGAATGTGTATGCTCCCAATGAGCGACGGGAGCGCTTTTTTGGGTGACTCCAGAGAGAGCTACAGGCTTTTGCCAGAGGGAAGCTATTAGTGGCCGGAGACTTTAACGCCACCATGCAGCCTGGATTAGACCGGTCAGCTCCTCCAGCTCCAATGGACTATAAAATATCTCGGTCCTTGAAAAATTTTGTGGATGAGATGGGGCTATGCAATGGGTGGAGAGTGGGGCATCCTAGAAGGAGGGACTATACTTATTACTCTCATGTGCACCTTTCTTATTCCAGGTTGGATTATCTGTTTGTCAACAAAACTCTCTCGGAGGGAGGAGGGGGAGCTCATATAGGTCATATTACTATCTCGGACCGTGCTCCGACGTGGATTGTCCTCCCCTCTTTGAGAGAGGAAGTAAGAGATAAGAGATGGACTCTAAATAATTGTTTACTGCAAGACCCAACTATTGTAGCTAAATTTATGTCAATACTACAAGAATACTTTGAGCTAAATATGGACTCAGGGCCTAGTCTTGACACAGTGTGGGATGCCTTTAAGGCGGTCTCAAGAGGTTATTTTATTAAATGTGCTAGCCAGAGGAATAGAATACATAAGGAAAGGATGGCTAAATGCATGGAGCGATTGGGAGCCTTGGAGGCCAGATACAGGGCCACAGGTTCGGTGTCTGACTACCGAAAGCTTCAAGAGATGCGGCTGGAGATAGCAGATATGCATGAAGAGAGCTTGAAATTCGTCTGAAACAGGTATATTATGAGTCCACAAATAAACCTGGAAAGTTATTGGCTAACAAATTACGAAAGATGAGAGCAGACAGGCACATTTTGAGAGTGAAGGGTGATAAGGGGACTATGCTGCACTCCTCAACACAGATTAGGGAAAGATTCGAACAGTACTATGAATCCTTGTACTCGGAGGATGCTGCTGTACAGACAGGGGAGATTGACAGATATTTGCAGCAAAGAGGACTGTCAGTTTTGACGGAACAGCAAAAGAGGGATCAGGAAGCCCCGGTGCAGGTAGACGAAGTGACTCAGGTTATTAAAACTTTGCCAACAGGAAAGGTGCCGGGCCTAGATGGCTTCACTAACGAATTTTTTAAAACATTCGGGGGGATACTGGCCCCTTACCTAACGCTGGTTATTAACTCGGTGAGAGAGGGAGCTCCTCTACCAAAGACCATGATGGAGGCATGGGTAGCAGTCATACCGAAACCCTGTAAAGATAGCACTGACTGTGCAGCGTACAGACCAATCTCAATACTTAATGCTGATGTCAAAATTTTGGCAAAGGTATTGGCGAATCGTCTGGAAAAGGTGCTCCCACATTTGATACACCCGGATCAGGTTGAATTTGTGGCTAGAAGACAAGCAGGAGACAATATAAGAAGAACGCTGGATCTAGTGTTTCAGGCAAGAAAGAAGGCCAGCCCGATGGTGCTGTTGGGTCTAGACACGGAAAAGGCCTTCGACCGGGTTCACTGGGGATATCTGGATAAGGTCTTACAGAGAGTGGGGATTGGACAGTTTTATAGGTCCTGGATTCGAGCGTTCTACTCATCCCCAAGTGCCTGTGTGAGAGTCAATGGAGGGATCTCTGGGACATTTAAGCTGGGACGAGGTACGAGGTGGGGTGCCCATTGTCCCCCCTCTTGTTCATCTTAGCAATAGAACCCTTGGCGGAGGTCATTCAGGAGAATGTCGATATTACAGGGGTCAAGGTGGGTGGACAAGAACATAAAATCGCATTATTCGCAGATGATGGCCTGTTGTCGTTGACCAAGCCGTTGATATCCTTGCCTAATGTGAGGCGGGAGATTGGGGGATACACTAGAGTGTCAGGTTATAAACTTAATGCGAGTAAGTCGGTTGGATTAGCTATTGGAGTCCCTGGGGGTCTTATGGACACTTTAAAAACATCCTTTGCATTTAAATGGGAGGAGATGGAATTAAAATATTTGGGGGTAAAGATTCCTAAAGACTGGTCAGAAGTTTTTGCAGTTAATTACCCGGGTCTTCAAAAGGCTATACGGCGAGACCTGGAGAGATGGATGCCAATGGGGCTATCCTGGATGGGACGGGTCGCGGCTGTCAAGATGAATATTTTGCCTCGGCTTCTATACCTATTCCAGGTACTTCCATTGCGACTGCCTAGAACCTTTTTGTCGGGACTGCAGAACAGTCTTATTTGTTTTATCTGGAATAACAAAAGACCGCATTTACCGTGAACGGTACTATACAAAAGCAGGAGGGAGGGGGGCTTGGGGGTCCCCAACTTGTATTGGTACTATTGTGCTGCACAGTCGAGAGCAGCGGTGAAATGGTTCCGGAAGGAAGACCATAAAACATGGGTGCACATTGAACAAGCTATGGTCGGGTCTCATACACTAGGACACTTGATGTGGTTACCGAGCAAATATAGAGGACAGATAGACAAATTCCCTCCTGCGGTACAGGTTACATTCCACTACTGGGACCATATGTTTGAGGAGTGTCAGCCCCTTGTGTCCGGATTGGTGCCCATAGTAGATAACCCGAGGTTTGGTCCGGGAGTGGGGAATACCACATTTTGCAGGTGGGCTGAAGTGGGGCTAGATATGTGTGGGCAGCTGCATGTGGGAACAGACATGATACCATTTGATGGACTAATAGAGGACTATGGCCTTAGGACTGAGGACAGGTATGCATATACACAAATACAACATTTCCTGCAGGGACCAACCTACGTAGAATGTATGAAAAGAGAGATTCACCCCCTAGAAGAGGTGTGTATAGACACAAGGTCTACGCGAGGCATGATCACCTATTTGTATGAATTTCTGGCCGCCCGTCTTAAGCCATACACTTTGCACCGGAAGCGGTGGGAACAGGAATTAAATTTCACATTGTCAGAAGTAGAATGGCGGAGGCTGGAGAGGATGATTTTGAAATCCTCTCGGGCTGTAGCCATGAAGGAAAATGCAATTAAGATATTTTATAGATGGTACCTTACGCCGATAAGATTACACCACATGTATGCTAATGTGGCGAAAGATTGCTGGAGAAATTGTGGGGGAATGGGAACAATGGGGCACATTTGGTGGACATGCCCCAAGGCGAAGGCATACTGGAAAAGTGTGCATGCACGGCTTCAGGCCTGGACGGGAAGAACTGTGCAGTGGCATCCTCTGATTTTCATTCTGGGCTGGAGACCGGAGGGTCTTACAGCCAGCCAATGGGCCCTGGTAAGGGGGTCACTACATGCTGCCCGCATTAACTTGGCTCAGCAGTGGAAAGCGGTGCGGGTCCCCTCACTTGTGAATTGGATTACGAAGGTGCGGTATATCTGTGAGATGGAGAGACTGACAGCCATTAAAAACAACTCAGTGCCAATGTGGGAAAAGGCTTGGAAACCATTTTTGAATGCGTGTGTTGGATGAAAGGTATAAGGTTATGGAGGGGTGGCTTTGGGTTTAGAAGGGAGGGAACTGTAGGATTAGGGGTTAGGTACCTTGTGTTGGAAGTTTAACAATTAAAAATTAAAAAGTTTTGAAGTGACTTAAAAATATAATTGGCATGGATAATTACTCAAAATATTTGTTTAGGAAGGTACTCTGTGTTACAGTTAGGATAATTGTGCCATTCTGTGCTGAATTGTGCTGAGTACTTTTTGTTCTGTATTATTAATGTTCAATAAAGACTTCTAAAAATTAAAAAAAAAAAAGATGTTTTTTGAGGATGGGAGGGGGTTAATGACCACTGGGGGAGTAACGGGAGGTCATCCCCGATTCTCTCCGGTGGTCATCTGGTCATTTCAGGCACCTTTTTGTGCCTTAGTCGTAAGAAAAACAGGTCCAGGGTAAAACGTCCAAGTGTTCATCAGGGATGTCCTTGTTTTTTTCGATTATGGGTCAAAGACGTCCAAGTGTTAGGCACGCCCAAGTCCCGCCTTTGCAACGCCTCCACCATGCCCCCTTGAACTTTGGACATCCTTGTGACGGACTTTAGTTGGAGATGTCCAAAATTGGGTTTCGATTATACCGATTTGGACGTCTCTTGGAGAATGACGTCCATTTTCCGTTTTATGTCAAAAGATGGACGTCCTTCTCTTTCAAAAATGAGCCTGCAAGTGTCCATACAGAACAGACTCTCACCCCGCATTATCAGGGCATCTAAATAGAGATATTCATTGGTCAAATTGGCCCCCTAGTCCTTTTGCATAATTGAATTGAACTGTGACCTTTATTTCAGTTTTGTTCTTCCTGGGCCTAAAGTCTAAGTTTTTTAATGTACTTTAATTCTCGCTTGATGCCTAGCATTATTCATGGGCAAGTTGTTCAGAAAAATGTGTGTGCATATTTTGGGTGCATGATAACAGACATATAAAGCAAGCTTGAAACTTTGTGAGCTGTAGTGTCAATCATCAAGGCTGAAAGCAAGAGCATATAAGGAAGGCACTGAGCCAATTAAAGAGTAGGTGAATAGAGTAGATACTGTTCATAACATGTCAAGTAGTGAATGCCTACATCTGCCAATAAGTTGAGAAAAGTTATACAGTGGGTAAAAGGGAAAAAAAAATCAATGCTGGTGATTAAAAAGTACTGAAGACAGAAAGCTTATTTCATGAGTGTACAAGCTGAAGTAAGGTTTTCTTCAGATTCAGAAAGTTGTGATACAAAGGTGGTGTATTTAACACTGCTGAACAGCTGCTGCTCTCAGAGGCCTAGTTATTGAAAATTTGCATTAAGTGAAAGAAAAACTTGATTACTTTTATGAAGACATTATAACCATTACTAAAATGCAGGATTGTCCAACAATAATTTACTATTATGTTCTGATATTATAACTATCGGATATTTTGAGCCGGTCTTTTTCTTGTGTGTAATCGACCTTAAACTGTAAAGGTAGTGACAGACTAGAGGACTATATAACAATAACTATTACTTCTCCCTGTACCTTGCTACAGTACCTACAGCATTAGATTTAGGGGCTTGTAAATAAGCTGTGGTAAAGGTTTGCACTGTATCCTAGCTTAGTAATTTCCACAATACATAAATAACATAGCTTGAGATCAACATTGCAAGCTGCATTATTTTTCTTCCTGGAGCACTGAGCAGCTAACATGCAGTCCAGTACTCCAGAGAGTATTCTCAAAGGAGTCATTGTCAAGGTATATTGTACAGGTTCATAGGCCACCCCCTCTCCCACCCCCAAAGCATTACTCACTCCACCCAGTCAAGCCTCCTATCTTCACCCCCTCAAATATGTCACTCATCCCCTTAGTCAAGAAATATATCCCCCACCATGAAGGCATTGCTCATACTACCAGTCAAGCTCCCACCCACCTCCACCTCCAAAAGGCATCATTTATCCCTTAGTCATGCTCCCCAACGGCATCACTTACCTTCCATTCAATCCCCCACTCTCCATTCCTGAAGGACATAAGAATAGCCATATTGGGTCAGACCAAAGGTCCATCTAGCCCAGTATCCTGTTTCTAACAGTGGCCAAGCCAGATTTCAAGTACCTGGCAGAAACACAAATAGTGACAATATTCCATGCTTATGTTCTTATGTTCTAAAGAATTCCTCACCCCTAGTAAAGCCACCTTTTTCCCAAAGGCATCACTCAGCCCCCTCCCAACTCCTTGTCTCTCCTACCTGCTGCAATACTAGGTTCAAAATAGTCCCTATAAGTAGTGTTATGGTACTACAACTAGAGGTTAAGTTGCCAAATAAGGACATTTTCTCCATATTTTTCTGTTTGATGCCTACCTATAAGGGTTAACTGGTACCATTTTTGAGCCCAACACTGGAGTGGGCAGGGGTGACTGGGGTTCACTTCTGCCCTTAACCTCTAGACATCAGACAACACCCCGATAGAAAGTTGAGTGAGGAGGGGGTAGTAGGGATTAGGAGGCTTGATTGGGGGGTGAGTGATATCTTCGGGGGCTTGGCATGAGGTGCTTGATTGGCAATGAGTGATGCCTTTAGGGCTAGGGAATGGAGTGGTCCAAACACATTCATAGATAAATACCTCAGCATTGTTCCCTTAAAAATGCTCTCTACATATTAGTAGCCTAATACTCCAGTGAATAAAATGAATGGCAGCTTAATACTGGCATGACTTTGCTTTGAATAATGCAACTTGTGATTTCAACACAACCTTGTTATTTGATTTGCATAATAATAAGATGCTTTGCATGCATTTGCATACTTATAGCCCACTACCTTATATGAGCATTACAGAAAAATAATACGCAGTATTGCTGTTAAATGCATGTTGAGTCAAATATTGTGTGATATTCCCTTAACCCAGGTTAATAATTATCCCCTTAATGTCCCCATACTTGCATTTTAAAAAAAAATCTCATTGGAGTTTTCTTGTTCTTGATAATTTTCCCCAGTGTAAAGGCTGCAATGGAGCATCAGGCTGGTCTTATAGGACCTGAGTATGATTACAAATCCAGACTGATTGAATACTGAGCAATCTTATGGGATAGAAATGTTTGGTGCTCATTTTCAAAGCACATAGACTTACAAAGTTAAATAGAGGGGCATTTTCAAAAGGTTGTCCAAGTCTGAATTAGGACGTCCTCAAGAAGTTGTCCAAAATCATGTAGGTATAATCGAAAAATAGTATGGACGGCCTTAGACATTTCATTATCGCAGTGTGAAACGTCCAAATCAGGGACGTCCAAAGTATAGTAAAAAAGGACGCCCATCTTTCAGAACCGCCAAAGAACATTCCCAAGACATTCACTGTACTTGCCAACATTTGTCATATGAACATCTTTCGGCGGTTCTACAAGAAAGACATCCTTATTACTATACTTTGGACTTCTCTGATGTACCTGGTTGTTCTGCAAGTATAGTGCATTTAGTTGTAGACATCCAGGTACGGGAAATATAAGGAACATTCATAAGTACAGTAAGAAGGACGTGTTTCTTGCAGAACTGCCGAAGGACGTCCATCTTACAGGCCCGCCAAAGGATGGCGGGCATGTAAGATAGACGTCCTTCGGTAGTTCTGTGAGAAACACGTCCTTCTTACTGTACTTATCGCTATGAATTTTCCTTATATTTCCTGTACCTGGATGTCCACAACTACATGTACTGTATTTGCGGAACATGCAGCTATGGGAAATATAGGGAACATACATATTTTATTGTGTATATATGAAGAGGTTCGCACACTTGATAATAATCCATATATGGAACACGTATTCATCCATATAAGGCCCCGCACGTGTGACGACGGTCCATGCACATCATGGATGTCCATGCATGACAGTCATCCACGTGCGGACCCATTATATACAGTGGGGGAAATAAGTATTTGATCCCTTGCTGATTTTGTAAGTTTGCCCACTGACAAAGACATGAGCAGCCCATAATTGAAGGGTAGGTTATTGGTAACAGTGAGAGATAGCACATCACAAATTAAATCCGGAAAATCACATTGTGGAAAGTATATGAATTTATTTGCATTCTGCAGAGGGAAATAAGTATTTGATCCCCCACCAACCAGTAAGAGATCTGGCCCCTACAGACCAGGTAGATGCTCCAAATCAACTCGTTACCTGCATGACAGACAGCTGTCGGCAATGGTCACCTGTATGAAAGACACCTGTCCACAGACTCAGTGAATCAGTCAGACTCTAACCTCTACAAAATGGCCAAGAGCAAGGAGCTGTCTAAGGATGTCAGGGACAAGATCATACACCTGCACAAGGCTGGAATGGGCTACAAAACCATCAGTAAGACGCTGGGCGAGAAGGAGACAACTGTTGGTGCCATAGTAAGAAAATGGAAGAAGTACAAAATGACTGTCAATCGACAAAGATCTGGGGCTCCACGCAAAATCTCACCTCGTGGGGTATCCTTGATCATGAGGAAGGTTAGAAATCAGCCTACAACTACAAGGGGGGAACTTGTCAATGATCTCAAGGCAGCTGGGACCACTGTCACCACGAAAACCATTGGTAACACATTACGACATAACGGATTGCAATCCTGCAGTGCCCGCAAGGTCCCCCTGCTCCGGAAGGCACATGTGACGGCCCGTCTGAAGTTTGCCAGTGAACACCTGGATGATGCCGAGAGTGATTGGGAGAAGGTGCTGTGGTCAGATGAGACAAAAATTGAGCTCTTTGGCATGAACTCAACTCGCCGTGTTTGGAGGAAGAGAAATGCTGCCTATGACCCAAAGAACACCGTCCCCACTGTCAAGCATGGAGGTGGAAATGTTATGTTTTGGGGGTGTTTCTCTGCTAAGGGCACAGGACTACTTCACCGCATCAATGGGAGAATGGATGGGGCCATGTACCGTACAATTCTGAGTGACAACCTCCTTCCCTCCGCCAGGGCCTTAAAAATGGGTCGTGGCTGGGTCTTCCAGCACGACAATGACCCAAAACATACAGCTAAGGCAACAAAGGAGTGGCTCAGGAAGAAGCACATTAGGGTCATGGAGTGGCCTAGCCAGTCACCAGACCTTAATCCCATTGAAAACTTATGGAGGGAGCTGAAGCTGCGAGTTGCCAAGCGACAGCCCAGAACTCTTAATGATTTAGAGATGATCTGCAAAGAGGAGTGGACCAAAATTCCTCCTGACATGTGTGCAAACCTCATCATCAACTACAGAAGACGTCTGACCGCTGTGCTTGCCAACAAGCGTTTTGCCACCAAGTATTAGGTCTTGTTTGCCAGAGGGATTAAATACTTATTTCCCTCTGCAGAATGCAAATAAATTCATATACTTTCCACAATGTGATTTTCCGGATTTAATTTGTGATGTGCTATCTCTCACTGTTACCAATAACCTACCCTTCAATTATGGGCTGCTCATGTCTTTGTCAGTGGGCAAACTTACAAAATCAGCAAGGGATCAAATACTTATTTCCCCCACTGTATATGCCAGGACGTCCATGTGCTGACCTGTCCATATATGGGATGGTCATCCATATATGGAACTGTGCATTAAGGACGTCCATCATGCATGGACTTCCATATAAGGCAATGCATGTTTTCCAACGGTTATTCACTGAGAAACATGTCTTTGCGCCGAGAGCCAAATTTCAGCATCACTGAAAATCTATGCCTCATCGAGCTGTGCCTGAGGCACCATCGCTCACTTTTCATGCACCACCACCACCTGCCCCCCAGGACTGTCTGTATACGAGCCTGGACTCATATAAGAGACAGGTTGGAAAGGTAACTGTTTCTCCTCCCCACCCAGTCTTGGCCTATCAGGTCCCCCTCCTGTAGCTACACATATAAGAGCTCCCCCCAGCAATGTAAGCACTAACTGTAGTCTGCATTCAAGGGTAATCATTATGTGCACAAGCACTTTCATTAATAGAATCAATGTACTAGAAAGGAAAAACATTCTCACTTCCCAACAATACTGAACTCAAACAGTACTCATGACCATCTCAATGACATCACCTGTACCAATGTCATGTCCCCCCCCCCCCCCCCCCCCCCCATCATCAGTGTTGTGTGTCTCTACAAGATTTTATGTTGTGAAGGCAAAAAGGGCCATCTCCTGACTCCTGGTGTACAAACTTGTATCTTACAGACGTTTTGGCATTAGGAGGAAGCTCGAGTCCCTGAGGCGAAGGTACCGCCGCATACAGTGGGACCACCCCGATATCATAAGGAGTGTGCAACGGCACCTCAGGGCTTGATGTAAGTATTATAAACAGGGCACCTGTACTCCTTTGTAAATGTATTTATTGAATAATGCAAATTTCATGTTCAGTTTCCATGTGGCTAATAGGCAACTAGTAAGTCATAACACTTCTGTCTCAGATCAGGGCCTGAGGTTGCAGCTACCCTCCCATGAGTGTGGCTACAACTTCCAACTAACCTCCTCTGAGATGAATGAGATGACATGCCTCACTTCTGTATCCCCCTTTCTGGGGTGAATACTGTTTCATGGTATTCTTGCCTGAGGTCCTACTCTTAGTGGATGTCATAGCATCATATTAAAGAAATGTAAACAAATAGTGCTTCCCCCTCCCCCACCCCCCAAAAAATCTGGTCATCCAACCATAGTCACAACTCAAAATGCAAACATGCTGCTGAGGAATGAGTGTGCCCTGCCAAAACATCCTCTGTACTCTGTGTCAGACCAGCTTCCAGGGTTCCCTGTCATGCCATCTCATGCATCTTACACCCCGGGTGTATAGCCCAGGGCTCACCACTGACCACATCTTTCCCCATCCCCCACCTCATGCCAGCCAGCTCCTGCACTTTGCAAGCCATGTTAGATGTGCTGATCTCAAGGACAATCCTTTTACATACACAGGGCGGCAGCAGCAGCAGGAGGAGGAGGAGGTGGCGGCCGCAGCACCAGAGACAGAGGAGGAGCAGGAGAAGGCTGTGCAGCAGTAGGAGGAAGAGGAGGTTGGGGAAGGTGGGGAATGGGAGGTGGCACCCGACCAATGGGCTGATATGCCTCCTCTGGAGGGGGAGGAGGAGGAAGAGGAGGAGCGGGAGCAGCACCCACCAGCCCCACTAGCCCCAGCAACACCACCATCAGCCCCAGCAGCACCAATGGACAACAGTGCCGCAGTACTGCAACTCCTGCAGCAACTGGTTGCTGCAGTAAACCAGTTGCTGCAGGAGGTGGCAGCACTGTGGTGCTCTGTAGAACAGCATCAAGACACGCACAGCCGTCTTGTGCTGGTGCTGATTGAACTTGTTAGAAGGGTCATGGAGGGAGAGCACAGGTCGCATTGAATTCTTGTACATAGTTTTTTTTTTTTTTTGTTAATATATAATATAATGTTACACTTTTTTCAACTACCAGGGTCTGTGTCTGTACTTTGTCCACTACATATGTGGTATTATCAAATGCCAGGGTTGATGTGAGAGGAGTCAGCAATCTGGGTGGCATGACAGGTCAACTGTGACAGAGAAACTTTGGTACACATGTGTCAAAGTATGGCCATATAGAAGGCAACCTGTTTCTTCCAAACTGCATGGCTGGTGGGGGGGGGAGGGAGGCTGGGGGGGCATTTCTGTTCAGGAACAGAAATGCTCATCCAGCCTCTCCCCTTTTACCATAGAACCCCACAGCACAGAGTTTGGTAAATAATAGGTATGTAGTCTAGCACTAGTGATCTGCGAAGTACAAACTTGCAGATTACCATAGGTAGTACCTAGACTGTTTGCTCTGTGATCGGCAGACACCCTTGCCCACAACCAAACCACATTGGTGAGGGCCAGGAAGGAGCTACAAACAGCTGGGTCATCTTTCCACATTCAATGTATCAGCAATGGTTTATAGTGCTAAGGAGAAAAGGGAAAACAGCAGTAAAAGCATTAGATGGATGTTTGCTTCATCACAATTGCAATATAATACATCAGGTACAGAAGGGCACAGGCTAGGGGAATTATATAGGCACCAGGCTGTAGCCACCTGCAGGTAATTTAGAATGGGAACTGTAACGAGAACCTCTCTCCCTCACCATGACTTAAGGGCTCAAGGCTGTGGTAAGCACGCACCTGTGGCCACCTAGAAAATAGTTTGCAGGATAGAATTTTAAAAAGTTGTTGTTCCATAATTATGAAGGATTGTAAAACTGTGTTCAATAATGTGGAAAAGACATTCGGTGCATATATGCTTCCCCCCTCCCCACCCCAACAACCTTGAGAATGGGTGGGCACTTCATAAAAGGGGACTGGGGTTCACCACATAAAGAAGGATGGAACCTACTGGGGAGCGGTACAGGCCCAACGGGAAGCGGTACAGCAGCTCCAACAGCTGGAGCACAGCATCGAGGGGTTACGGCGTGACCTGCAAGCACACAGTAAAGCTCTGATGCAGGAACAAGTGGTGTCTCCTTCCACCACTGCACAGCAACTACCAGTAAACCTGGTGAAAATAGAGGTAAGATTTGAATGCAGAGAACATACAGAAAATGGTGAGCCCTTGACCATGAGGGAATCACACATCCATTCTCAGGTGCTCTTCCCCTCCCCCACTCCACAGGCAGACACAACTGAGTGTGTCCAATAGAGAACAAGACATTTGTACAATGAATTGGGTAGAAACAATCATTACTATCAGTCCAGTGTATTAAAGTCCAATGCACTGTCCCTTGTAATCCTGTTGACAAGCTGCAGTGCATAGCAGAAGGAGAAGAGGTGGCTGAGAGGTATGAGCTTACCTTGAACTTGTGGTGCCAGAAATTGCCAAAAGGAACACCAATCTGTTGGCTCCAAGGGGCCAGAGGCTGGCTGCCTCAACTAAGCAGAGAGAATGGGGGTCAGTGAGGGACTGCATCAAACACAGCAAGCAGCTCCTGGAGGGTAAAGGATGGAGAGTTGGTCAGATGCAGAAAATGCAGAGTATATGCTAAGCTGCCAGCTAACACCCAGTCAGAAACTTTTTGAAAGGAAAGGTACACAGCCGACACACCAATTATCTTTTAAGAATTGGCAAAAGGGTGTCCCCCCCCCCCCAAAAAAAAAAACCCGGAAAAAAACAAACAGGTGTACAAAAGCATACAGTGGCAAAAACAAGGTTTACTATAACTGAAGGTAAAACACTTAGAAATACCACCCCATAATCTAAAGAAAAACCTCTAAAGTGCAAGCACAGAGAAAGCCGTTTTAAAGAGGCGCCAATAAAAAGAATGAAAACTTCCAAACCAGAAGAGCAGCTGGGGACGTTTATCATTTTTACCCATAATGGAATTTAGGGCGTGCAAAACACAGAGCAGCTGGGGACGTCCATAGTTCCCACCCATATGCGAAATGAGGATGCCCAAATTGCCAGAGCAGCTGGGGACGTTTAGGGATTTTGCCCATAATCGAAATTAGGATGTCCATCTTGGGGATGCCCATCCCGCTCTTACATGGGATGTCCTTCTCAGTATTTTCGAACTTTTGCATCCTATTGTCAGAATGGCACCAAAACAGTCACCCACCCGCAAAGATAATTTCACTGTGTCCTCTGCACTCCTTCAACAGTTCTATGTGTACTCACCTGCCTGTGTGGCTCTCTTGCACATCAGTCTCTAAAGTGCACTGTACTCCTCGTCTTCAGCTCTGTACCATCTACAGTCAGTTCTGTGATTGCCTGCTAATGCCATTCTTCACCATCTGTTTCCTGGATCATCACATGTGGGCCTATGTATATGAATGGTGCAAAACAAAACCGGGTTATTTTGAGCAACACCCCCCCCCCCCTTTTGCTATGCTAGTGATGACACCAGTCAGACACAGAAGCTGGTCTTAGTGGGCACCAGCCCCAGCATACTGAAGGGCAGATAGAGCAGCAAACCAGGGACACAGACAAAGGTACGAGGGCACTGAAAAACTTTCAACTTTCTCTTCAAACGATCTCGCCACTCTCCAACTTCACAAAATCGCTAATGGGTCTAAAAACGACTTCCCCCTTACCCTGGTTGCTTTTATTTCAGGTCTAACTAAGGACGCCCATGTTCTTGCCCACGTGAGACCATTTCGCTATCCGTTATACGATGGAGGCGCCCATCTCATAACGCCGCCCATAGCATGCCTCTAACACGCCCCCTGTGGGGACGTCCATAGATGGGCGTCCTCTCGCTGAGGACGTCTTTAGGGACCTGTTTCGATTATTGGATTTGGATGACTTTCTTTCACAGGGATGCCCATGTGCCTTTTGTGTCGCTTTTTGGACGCCCTTCTCTTTTGAAAATGAGCCCAATATTAACCTATGTAACTTTGTAAGTCTATGTGCTTTGAAAATAAGCCTTAATCTGTCAGTACTGGAATATTCCATCTAATGTGCTGCTATAAAAGTCAAATCAAAACATGTGGTGCATGTATTGTGCCATGCAGAGTTAAACAGAAAGTTAGTGGCTAATGAAAGGGCTATGTGAAGGCGAAAATTAATACTGAACTTCTGCAGTTTAATTAATACTGAGCTTCTGCAATTTAAATAATTCTAGGCAAACACAGAGAAGATCTCACTTTGTCAGTTGTGAAGGTGTGAGTGAATGAGTGCTCTCGTTTACAGGTATCATAAACTAGTGTGTATCCAAGGACCGAGCACTAGGAGTCAAAAATCACCAGATGGCCTATGCTTAAAGCAAGGCTTACTTGAAGAATTTTAAAAGTCTTCTGTACACTTTAGTGCAATTATGTTTAAGTGCTTTTCAAGGAAGACATTTGTACTTTGATTTTGCAACCTCACTGAGTACCACTGGGGGCTATTTTGCTACATTTGCTATTTTCCCATCCTCCTTTATAGAGGTGAAATCTTTTCTACATTTGGTCTTTGCTGTAGCCATTAGCATCAATCCCCCCACTGAGGCTTACCTAACCTGGAATGGTTTTCAATGTATTTTTAAATCATTACATCAATTCAGCAAAAAGAAAAAAAAAAGTGTTGTACATTGATGGTGTGAAATCTGTCAATATTTCAGCATGCATGTGCCTGAAAAATATGGCATCATGAATAAGGTTGTCCAAATCCAATATCAAACATATAAACGGCGAGTGACTGTACTCACTCGCAAATGCGCAGTAGAGACTTCCCTCTCTGCCCCGCCCCGCTTTAATACGTGATGACGGGGGCGGGACAGAGAGGGAAGTCTCTACTGGCGTGCTGCAGACGTCGGAACCGCTCCCCCTCCCCCCTCCCCCGGAGTCGCCGCCACCCCTCCATCTGGCCCGAGCACTGTGAACTTACATCACCACGCAGCAGCAGGCACATCAGCAAAGCTGCCGTTGGGCTTCCTTCTCTGCCTTTGTCCCGCCCTCGCCAACGTTACGTCACACGAGGGCGGGACACAGGCAGAGAAGGAAGCCCGCCCTTACGGCAGCTTTGCTGATGTGCCTGCTGCTGCGTGCTGATGTAAGTTTACAGTGCTGCTCGGGCCCAGTGGAGGGGCGGCGGCGGCGACTCCGTGGAGGTGGGGCGGGGCGGCGCCGACCTCAGGGGGGGGCTCAGAACCCCCCATTCCAAAAGTAGCCCATTTTCATGGGCTCAACGGCTAGTATTTTAGAAATGAAGCATGCCAGTTGATTGTAAGTAATTCAGAGCATCATTGCTCTATAGCAGAACAATGAAAAGATGAGTTAGAAAAGTTTGTGAAAGTTAAGCTGAGTGTGGCATTAGAAAAGAAGTGTTTCAACTAAAGAAGACCCTAGCCAGTGGCGTTCCTAGGGGGTCTGGCACCCGGGGTGGATCGCCGATTCGCCCCACCCCCGGGTACAGCGCCCCCCCTGATGCAGCACGGACCCCCCCCCCCCGGCAAAAGGACCCCCCCGCGAAGGACCCCTCCGCCGGATGCACGCCGCCGGGGGGGGGGGGGTGCCGCGCGCGCCTGTCCTCCGTTGTTCCATGCTTCTTCTCTGCCCCGGAACAGGAAGTAACCTGTTCCGGGGCAGAGAAGAAGCATGGAACAAGTTACAACGGATGGCAGAATTATATAGCGGAATTTAAAAGGTTCAAAGAAGAACAAACAAAATGATAAAGAGGATGGAACTCCTCTAGTATGAGGAAAGGTTAAAGAGATTAGGGCTCTTCAGTTTGGAAAAGAGATAGATGAGGGAAGATATGACTGAGGTCTAAAAAATCCTGAGTGGTGTAGAACGAGTAGAAGTGAATCGATTTTTTACTCTTTCAAAAATTACAAAGACTAGGGGACATTCAAATAGGAGGAAATTGTTTTTCACTCAACGAATAGATAAGCTCTGGAACTCTTTGCTGGATAATGTGGTAACAGCAGTTAGCATATCTGGGTTTAAAAATGTTTTGGACAATTTCCTGGAGGAAAAGTCCATAGTCTGCTTGTCACTGGGATCAATAGCATGAATCTTCCTACTACTTGGGATTCTACCAAGTACTTGTAACCTGGATTGGCATCTGTTGGAAACAGGGTACTGGGTTAGATGGGCCATTGGTCTGATCCATTATGGCTATTCTTATGTTTGGCACCACCAAAAAAGGAAAACTCAATCCTCCTCCCAGTAGCTAAAGAAAAAAAAAACACCTTTTTTATTTTAAAATCTTTTGGGGAACAAAACACTCAGGTGAAACCAAACAAGAATCAGGATATATAACCATTTTGTCTAGCAGCAGCCAGAGTAGAACTAGAAATAATACAGCAGAGCAGACCAGACAGCAAGAGGGCAGGCAGTGACATAGGTGACAGCAGCTAGAATAGCAATAAAAACAATTCAATAGAGCAGTGGTTCCCAAACCTGTCTGGAGGCACCCCAGCCACTCAGGTTTTCAGGATATCCACAATCAATATTCATGAGAGAGATTTGCATCCACTGCTTCCACTGCATGCAACCCTCTCTCATGAATATTCATTGTGGGTATCCTGAAAACTTGACTGGCTGGGGTGCCTCCAGGACCGGGTTTGGGAACTACTGCAGTAGAGTAATGAAATAAGACATCAGGTCACACAGCAACATGGGGGGGGGGGGGGGGGGGAGCTGAAAGGATGCTGCTCATGCTGCCACTGCTGCTTGATGGCAAACCGACATGTTCTCCTGCTGCATCCTCACTGTCTCACTCTGGTGTGGTATATCCTTTCTTCCAGCTGAATAATCAATTTATCATTCCAGTAAATCAGTGTGTTGCACTGGAGAGCAAAAATCGTTTTCACCTGTTGAACACTGGGAGTAGCTAGCATGTAAGCATACTACTTGTTGAGGGGTAAGGAGTCCACTAACAACAAAATCTCTGCTATTTAGTTATTTAAAGAAATCTTCTACCCTGCACAATCTACAATTGTGGGTGGCTAACAGACAAAATGAATCTCCGTCATTGTTGAAAACCTTCTAACTTGACCTGTAGAATATTCAATATTGGAATGAGAAGGCTCGGGATAGCCCTCTGGAGGAACTCAGTTCAAATCCCATTGCAGCTCCTTCTGGGATCTTGGGCAAGGAACTTAACCCTCCATTAACTCAGGTACAAACTTAGGAGTCATTTTACAAAGCAGTGGTAGAAAGTGGCCTTAATGCATTCTTATGTGGGTTTTTCCCTCACACAAAGGTCATTTTTACAGCAGCAGCAGGAAAATGGCAGATTTTCCATTTTCTGAATTAATGGCCACATGCTAAATAGTACATGGTCATTAGTAAAAATTAGCCCATCAGCCCTAACCACCACCTATTTTATAGATGGCAAGGGGTCACAAGCTTATCCTGTACTAATCAGTTAGCATGCGGCAATGTGGATGTGCTGATCACAGCACAACAACAAAAAATGTTTTGTGTGCTACTGGGCAAAAAACATTTGTCCTATACTAAATTCAGTGTGTGTATTCCAAATCTGAAGTCAAAATTGTTGTAACACGTCAGAAAATGTTGTTATGCATAGGTTTGCCCAAATGAATTAAGCACTTGGAAAGCATTGAATAATTGTTTTACAGAACGAGTTTTACTCCAACAATTACCTGATCTACATCAAAGTTTTCATAGTAAATAGTATATGAAAATGTAATGGAATAACAAAATTTCAAACAAGTCTCATATTCCAGTTTAAAAGTCTTACTTCAGCAAGGCCCAGTATTGTTAAAAGTGCTTCAGGCATCTACCTTTGAGTTTGTGACCGGTTATATTCTCCCTTTGCAAAAACCAGCAGTATTCCCCCATCATGTTGGGATTTCAGCAGCCTTGATATGTGTTCTCCATTGTAGAAATGTCTTTATGGAACCTCTCTCAATGTTCGTCACTTACGTGTCCCAAATTGGGTGGGAAAAAGTCAAGATGGGAATGTAAGAAATGCATTTTCAATGACATTCGGCAGCCAAGTTGTTCATATGCTTTAACCCTAGAACGCATATTGGGGGCCTTTTAGGCCCCCATGCTTACATTTTTGCTATTATCTGCAAAATTACTTTAGTTAGAATTTTGAAACTCAAGGTATTCCTCAAGTATGTCATTGTTGATAATATCCAGTTGTTCATATAATTTTTTTTCATAGGCATTATGGTGTAACAATGCTTGTTTGGTGAAAACTACATCTGTACGAATTGGGGGCCTTTTAGGCCCCCGCTGTTTTTATCATGTTCTCAGAAGTGTTTGTGTCTCAAGTTACTTTATTTGTACTCAGTAATGCTGGTGGAGGGGCCAGGGTGTGGATAATAACATGTGAGGATGTCATGTGATTTTTGGAGGGAGTGATAAGGCCATGACATCACCTCAGGTCCTCTGAACACTGAGGACAGTATACACTGTGAGCTAATTGCTGAAGGACCTGTGATAAGATAAGCTGTTGAGAGGAAATCTGTTTCATTTTCTAACATCTAGTCAGCAATGGCACAGTCTTCCTCCAAGTGTCTGACTGACCAAGAGATTGAAGCGATTATGTTTCAAAGCGATGATGAAAGTGAACTATCTTTGTCTGATGAAGAATATCTGCCACCAGCTAATCAAACATCCTCATCCAGTGATTCTTCTGATGATGAAGAAGTGAATCTAGTGGATCCTCAAGAAGTGATAAGTAGAACATCCAAAACAAATGTTTTTTGGGACAGTAATCCTACATTAGTCGGACGTACTCCAATACACAATATTGTGAGACAGGCTCAAGGAGCTGTGGGAAGTCCCAGTTACTTTACCCCTAAAGATGTATTCTGTACTTATTTTTCTGACAATATTGCAGAAGAGGTCCTATTATGTTCAAACCTAGAAGGAAGACGTATCGCTTCAGCAAAAAATAAGTCCTGGAAAAATATCTCAAAAGAGGAACTTTATGCATATATTGGACTTTTCCTGCTGGCAGGGAGTCAAAAATCGTATGATGTCCCAATACGAGAATTATTTCTGGACCCACTTTCTGATCCACACTATAAGGCGACAATGTCAGTGGGCAGATATGAGGAAATTAGAAGGATCATTCGCTTTGATGATAAGCGAACTCGTGCAGCGAGGTTTGAAACAGACAAATTAGCCCCTATCAGTTATATCTGGAACATATTTATCAAAAATTGCACAAAACTTTACAATCCTAGTACTAATGTTACTGTAGATGAGCAACTTGTACCGTTCAGAGGACGCTGCAAATTCATACAATACATGCCCAGCAAGCCAGCCAAGTACGGTATAAAAATCTTCTGGATGTGTGATTCTGCAAATTATTATGGCATAAATGGCGTAATCTACTGTGGCAAAGAGGTTGGTGCACCAGTACAGAAGGATCTGGGGTCTGAAATAGTCAAAACTCTTGCTGTTCCAATATTCAATTCAGGTAGAAACATCACCATGGACAATTATTTCACCAATGTTGAACTAGGCAATTTTCTGCTTGCAAAAGCTATTACACTTGTTGGTACTATAAAGCAAAACAGACGAGAAATTCCAGCAGCATTCAAACACAATCGTCAGCGAGCACTTTATGAGAGTGTCTTTGGATTCAATAACAAAGCGACTTTGGTATCTTACAAGGCAAAGAAGGAGAAATCTGTAATTTTACTCAGTACCATGCATCACGATTGCAGTGTTGACAGCAATAACCAAAAATTGAAACCAGAAATCATCCTGCATTACAATGCAACAAAAGGAGGTGTAGATAAAATGGATGAGATGGTGGGAGAATATTCGTGTAAGAGGCAAACAAAACGATGGCCTGTAGTACTATTTTCAAATATGCTTGATGTAGCAGCCCTAAATTCATTCATTATTTATACAGAAACTCATCCTGAATTTCATGCACAGAGGAAGGATAGGAGACGCTTATTCTTGAAGGACCTTTGTCATGAACTTGTAATACCTCACATGATAGAGCGAAGCGACTTGAAATGCTTGCCAAAGAAAACTAAAGAAGCAATGAAACGGTGTGGCGTACAGTTTCAGATTACTCCAGAGCCAGGAGAAAGAAAACGAAAGCGTTGTTTCATGTGTCCAAGAAACATAGAGAGGAAAACTGAGCGATATTGTTCCACTTGTAAGGAAACTGTTTGCAAAGAACACTCTTCTGAAAAAATAACATGTCAGAATTGTTTGGAAGACTAATATAATAGAAAAGAAAGTTAGAATAAAAATGTAGCTGCAGCTAATTTGCTATAGATTTCTATGCATTTTTGTGTGTTTTCATGTCTTTGCGTGAAATTTGGGAAAAAAAAGATTTTTTGGTGTTTTCTGTGAAAAATTATAATTAAAATGTTGTCCACTATTCATATTTTATTGAGCAATTTTGAAATAAACTTGTGAAAGTTATTTAAGTGTGTTTTTCTACATTATGTGCATGGGGGCCTAAAAGGCCCCCATGACGTTAATATGTATATTTTTAACGTCATGCGTTCTAGGGTTAAGCATGTTGTCTACTAGTTCAGCATAGTTTTCAGCTCGTTTGTTCCCAAGGAAGTTCTGCACTACTAGCACAAATGCATCTCAAGCATTAATATTATAAGTGAATAGGCTTTGCATGTATAACTTAAAATCTAGACGTGTCAGGCAAATTCGGAGTTCATATTTGGAATCGGCGGGTTCAATTTAGTATAAATCACATGTTTTTCTTTCAGTAGCAAAATCATTGTTGTGTTGTGAATTAGTGCAGAAATGTCCACTCTCCACCCCATGACACCCTCCCAGAAAAATGTATTTTTTAAGCACATGTTTTGTGTGTGCATATTGGGAACTTACCACAGAAGGACTCAGTGCATCCCTCGGTAAGCACGCACTAGTGCTTACTAAAGGTTAGTAATAGGATCCCTTAGTTTGTAAGCCCTCCATGGACAGACAAAATACCTTCTGTACCTGAATGCACACCACTTGAGTAGCTTTTGGGCTTGAAGCTGACATCACAGGTTACCAGTTAAATCCCACATACAAATATCCAGTGTACCTGAATGTAACTCACCTTGAGCTACTACTGAAAAAGGTGTGAGCAAAATCCAAATAAATAAATAAATAAATAAATTAAGGTGTTACTTTTAGCTTTTAAAGCTTTTAGACAGAGTACTCTATCTTACCTGTCGTCACTAACAATATCGTATTTCTCAACCCGTGTCTTATGTTCTATTAATGATCACCAAATGGTATTACCAGGTCCCCGATTTGCTCAGCTAGAAACTACATGTCACAGTGCATTCTTCTTCATTGCCCCACACTTCTGGAATTCCATGCTACTACTTATCCATAGTGAATGTAATTTTAAAAAATGTAAAACACTTCTAAAGACTTGGTTATTTCAAAAGGCATATGCCAGTGAGGGAGAGAGCTCTGTCGGGTGCCAGCATTTGGAAGATGATAGATTTTACAATGTTTTGAAGGTAGATATGGTTTTATGTAATTTTCTTGTATGTGCGTTCCTCTTTTCTATCATTTATTGTATTGCTTTTCCTATGCTTTCTGCTTTTATTTGTAAACCACTGCGATCTGTCTGTCAGGTTCAGTGGTATATCAAGTTTTGAACAACTAAATAAAATATAAGAAATCAAATCAACCAATCAATTAATCCCTTAATAGAATCATTTCTACTGGGGTATCCTTGAAGAATTTTAGGACTTCTATAATTTGACTTACATTTGTTCAATCTTGACAACCCAGAGGGCATTTGATACCAGTCTTGGGGGCACTTTTAATAAGTTGCGTTAGCGCAAGCCTAGCACAGCTTAAAATGGTATACCACGAAACACACTTACGCATCCTGTGGCAAGTGCCATTTTAGATGCTCAAAAATGTTTCCATTTTTTTGGGAAGGGGCGTGCCAAGGTGCACTCTTGCACTAATTAGTACAGCTATATTACTGCACACTAACTGGGTAGCAGTAGGTGTTCACCTGGTAATTTTTGAATGGCCACTTTTTTCTGTAGCTTAGTAAAAGATTCCTTTAGTCTCCAATAACATTCGATAGAGAGCTGCCTGTTGTTGCCTGGTCTGCTCTGCTGTTTTATTTCTTACACTCTGACTGGTGCTAGGGAGTCATTTACTAAGGCCCGCTCACGTTTTTAGCGTGCGCTTTAAATAGGCACATGCTAAATGTTAGAGACGCCAATGCATTCCTATGGGAGTCTCTAACATTTAGCGTGCGCTAAAAACGTGAGTGTGACTTAGTAAAAGACCCCTAATCTCTTCAACATCAGATAAGTAGAATTCCATCTAGTGCCAACATTTTGAGTGATCTGGTGCTCAGGTGCTCTGCTGCTTCCTGCATTTCGTGTAGCTCATGTCCACCCTTCACCCTCTGGTGGAAAAACTGTTCTACATTTTGGCACTTTTCTGTCCATACCTTCAGGACAGCGCTGCTGCTTCCCTTGTTCCTCAGGCCTTCATAGCATCTAACAACTAGGTAAGGCAAGTATGCAAAGCTTCTGATACCATGTAAACCCCCTTCTTCACTTTCTTAATCATGTTCATCTCACCATCTGTCATAAAATAAGCTAGGAAGCACAATGATCTTTCTCTGACCTAGCTGCCAGGCCTCCAGCTCAGATATGGGCCCAAGTATGGCTGCCATCCATCATCTGGTATGCAGCATAGCCCACTGATAACCTACTGCTGGTTTACCTCCAGAAACCTATAGCCTGCCTCTGCCTCATGCAGATGCTACCAGTGTGCTCTCAGGGTGAAGTAGACATGTGTATCATTCTGACTAGTCCAGATGTTGCTGATGAAATACAAGTGCCTATTGTCTGCTTTTCCTGTTCTGCATACATGCAAGCACATAACTGATTATACAGGCTAGGGATCACCCATTTACTAAAAGATAGTCTAGAGGTCATTTGGTAACTGAGGGCTAAGAGATGCAGCAGTCTTTTAAACCTTATTTTAACTACTTTCATGGGTTGGTTATCCATAGCAATCACTTCCATGATATAACATATAGCCAACTGGGATGCTGCCAGCTGCTTATTCTAGCGCAGTGCTGATGATCACCAGCACATCTCCTCCATCGTGATTTAACTTATGTGCACATCAAGGCAGTTGATCTACCACTTCACTGGGGGAAGAAGCTTAGGAATAGATTTCCTTTTATTCTATAGTTTCTCAAGTCCCAGTTTAGGGTTTCCCTGAGTTTACCTGGGAAAGCTGTTGTTGTTTCTACAAAGAAAACAGCATGCCATATTGGAACTATGGTCCATCAGCTTTATTCTATTGATAACCATCCGCAGATCTAAAGCAGTTTAAAATACCCGTTCTCTTCTGAAAGTTTACAAGATTCCCTCATTATTTCCTAGGGGCAGCCGCAGGGCCAGTGTTAAGCAGGGGTGATAAGGGCAGCTGCAGAGGATCCTGTAATCTTAAGGGCTCCAACCCAGCATATCCCTCTGTCTCTGAATCCACCCCCCCCCCCCCACCCCCCTCCCACGCATTCTTCCTTAAAACAGTGTTTCTCCATAGAGGGCTCAGGGTAACAACAGCAATTTGCCTAGGTCATCTGCCACCAACCCTGCTTCATTCAACTCCCTTCTGGCATAACTTTCTGTTTCGGCAAAGGTGGGATGCAGCAGAGAGGGGGCACTGGGTGGGACAGCAGATTGTCTATATGAGTCATTGTGGCTGTCCTGAGCCCTTTATGGAGAAATGCACATTTTAAGGTAAGGGGGTTTACAGACAGGGGGACATCCTGGACCACCAAGGAGGTCCCAAAATGGTCTGCACAGGGCCCCACAATTGGTAAGGCCAGCCTGTTTGGGGGTGGGGGGGGGGGGGAAATGGCTGCTGCTGTTCCTCCTGCTCCTGGACCTGGGGCTCAGAATGGAGGAAAAGATGAACAGCCAGGGGCATCCTTCCCACTCTTCATCCCCTGCTGTACTTGTAGAATGCTCATGGCCCTGGCAATATTACTTCCTACCTCTTTACCGGTTTCCATGCTATCCAGTCTCTTTGGCTACAAAGGTTCCAATATCTAATACTTCTGATGAAAATGTATCACATGAAGAGTCTTCAGATTCTGAATGTCAAAAACAGCTTCAAATTCTTCTCACTAGGTAATATGGTACACCTGATACCATGCTCTGTTGGCTTTACTTGCTTCTGGTCTCCTGTTCCCCCCACATTGAATAATCTCTGCCTTCTTTTGCCCTCTGTGGAGATGGGAATCTTTAGTGTATTCCAACTCACTTAAAGGTTTGACTAGACAGTACTTGATATCTACAATTTGGAACAGTTTAGTGCAGTATATTTGTAAACTGTATTTAGAAAGTTCAAGATAGCTCTGACAACATATTATTTCCAATTAGCATTTGATTCTGAATAATGTTTTATTGCGGTTTTCTCTTTAGGGCTGGTGGTGGGCCAGCTGCAGCAGCCCTTTCCCTTCACAGTTGTGGGTTGTTTTTTTTTTTTGGTCACACAGTCCTTCCTTCCATTTGTGTTTTAGATTAATAGTAATTTGATCCTCTATTAAAACTCTATACAAATATTTTTGAAAATGTTAATTTTGGCTATCTCTGTAACTGAAGCCTCTTAATGTATTCCTTCTAATGTGTTTCCCTTATTTTATTGTAAACTATCCAGGTATTGCTTAATGATGAGTAGTATATCAAGCATTATAAATAAAAGAAACTGATCTTTAACAGTTACACTGAAAGCTGAAGCTGTTGGTACTCTCTCCATAGCTTGGTTGGTAGACTACAGAGGATTATATGCCTAGAAGGCCTTTTGTCCTTGTCGCACTTGTGCTACTGCTGGCCCTAAATATCTCACCTACCTTCCATTGCTTCCATGACCATTCCCATGTCTACCCTTAACAAGCATTATGATTGCATCACACTAGACTGTAAGATCTATGGAATAGGAATGTTATCTCTTTTATGTGTCTTTACAGCACTGTGTAATCAGGGCCGTGCCAAGGGTCTCTGGTGCCCCCCTGCAGACTACCAGTTGGTGCTGCCGCCCCCCCCCCGCACCTGCCTGGCTCCAAGGCAGCGATTCCCCTCTCTCCCTGAGCCCTACCCTCCCACCCATCCATGCCCATCTGTCCCCTGCCCCCGCCATTCATCCCGATCAAGCAATTCCCCTCTCTCCCTTCCATGAACCCTGCCCTCCCATCTATGCTCCTCTCTCCCCTGCCCTCCCGCTCCCATGTAGGAACTGCCCGCCCTCTTCTCCCCCCCAAGATCCCTTTCCTTTTTTTTTTCTTTTAAATTTACCTTCCTCCGGCAGCGCAGTGTCAGTGAAGGAGGCGGCGCTCCCAGTCCCGACGTCTCTAGCCTTCCATTGGTTCGCTCAGTGTTCCACCTTCTTCTGACGTCAAGGATGACATCAGAAGAAGGCGGGACACTGAGCGAACCAATGGAAGGCTAGAGACGTCGGGACTGGGAGCGCCGCCTCCTTCACTGACGCTGCACTGCCGGAGGAAGGTAAATTTAAAAGAAAAAAAAAAGGAAAGGGATCTTGGGGGGGAGAAGAGGGCGGGCAGTTCCTACATGGGAGCAGGAGGGGCAAGGTAAGCACGCAGCGGCGGCGCCCCCCAGAAGATGGCGCCCCCCTGCGGTGCTTACCCCGCTTACCGCATCGGCACGGCCCTGTGTGTAATTCAGTAGTTCTTTGGAAATTATAAGTAGTAGTAGTTGTAGTGAATGTTTCTTTTCTGTAGATCCAGAGTGTGAAAGATCACTTCTGTCTGCTCGTGAGACAGATGCACTAATTGATGTCTGAATATGTCACTGCTTAGTGGCTAAGGAGGAATAGCTTAATGGTTAGAGCAGTGAGCTGAGAACCAGAGAAGTCTGGTTCTAATTCCACTGTGATTTTGGATATTTGTTTTTAATTTCTTCATCAAGAGGTTGTCTTGATTTTTTAAATCTTACTGTAAACCACTATGTTCTGAACATGATTGTCTGAAGTACCTCATGCTTTTGATTTGTCCCTCTACCATTCCATCTCCCAGAAAGGCCCAATATGTCTTTGCCAATGGCTGCACCTTTATTGAAAATGAATGAAATAAATGGCAGTTTGTTTAAAATTGCAGTCCAGTTCATTTTGGTCGGAATGGATGAAACAAACTGAAAATGCCCCCATCTGTCGTGTCTTTCTTTTCATCGAAAAATAAATATACATTCTTATGGTCCAGGAAGTCTCCCACTTTTGCAAAATATCATGATTCTCTTTGATTTGAGGTACTTTTGCTACAGCCTGAACATTTGCCATCACCCATTAATGGACTTAGAAGGGGGTGGGGACCTATAAATAAAACCTAGAAAAGCATTTTCATATACCTTTTATCTGTTCTTCTTCTTGTCCCAATCTTTTTGTTTATATTTCTTTGATATTTTGCCTATATTCAGGTACCACCCTTTTAATGAGGTTCTGAAATAACCCACTCTATATACTGCAGGCTTCAGAGTAATAGAGAGTGTAAGCCATATGTGGAATCCAAACAATATTAGTAAGGAAATTTCCTGGATGGTGCACCATTCCAGTCTATGACCTGGCTGCTCCATTTGTGAATTCTGGGACTGAACATTTCTCTGCTACTGCATCTTTCTGCCTACTCAAGGTTTATTACCCACAGTCCCAGACTGCTGTCTATCAGACCTGGCAAGGAACCTGAATTTAGTCTATCGCTTAACCTCTCCCTAGCCTCTTACATCACCCAACTTTCAAATCGCAACTGTTGCTGAGCAGTTAATTTTAACTTCTTTCCACTGCTTTGCTCAGGACATGAAAAATACTATATCCATAGCTGGACTAGGCCATTTTTATGTTTTCAGAGAATAGGGTGTGCCTCTCTATAGAGTGTTCTGCTTAAGGAAACATAGGAGAGAGAATCCAAAGCACAACCAAGCAAAGCAGAAAAGCCAAAAAAAAAAAAAAAAGCACAAGGATCCTTCAAGTATAGGAGGCATCAAATCTGTACTTTATTCAACAGACCCGACACGGTCCCTGTTTCGGCACAACCGCCTGCATCAGGGGTCTTGTGCACTGATGAACATCAGGTATGTCAGTCAATCAGCAGGGAGATGAAGTCTGACTGTGAGAACAAAGAAGTCTTGAAAACAGAGGATGCCTGCAACCGGCACAGGGCACAAAGAAATGCTGTGGGCACTCCTACGCAGTCTCAACAACATTCGTCCAAATGAACCACTGCTGTGGCGAAAAGTCAAGTTCAGCTTAGCCAGGGAACATGAGAAAAATGTACAAGCCTCTTAATGATTCTAAATCTTTGTCATCTTAATGTCTGACTAGGCTTAGACATACAACAGTGTGTGAAAATCAAGGAGATTTATCTATCAAACTAATATTTCTTGTAGCAAAGGATCAATTCTATTCAGCATAGTAAACTGATGAAAAGTGTGCAGGCTTGACAAAGACACTGTACAGCCTTCATGTTGTGAGATAATTTTGATGGGGTGGAGGGGGTAGGAAAGCTATCATGTTACATAGGGAGACTGAAAGATGCATTGTGCTTTAGTTATGACTACCCTTGATTCGCCTAATAATGAAGAATACAGCATTCTGTGCTTACGATAAACAGCACAGTCAAGTCTATTCCAGTTCTGTTATTCTGTTTCAGAAACACTGACATTTTCTTAAACAGTCATAATTTACCATTTTAAGTTAACATAACAAGTGCCTTGGTGTGCATGTGCCAGCTACCAAAACAAAAGCCCTTTCAGAGGGGTTCAGAAAACCTCGTGCTCAGTGAGATCACCAGCTCAAGGCAGAAAGACTGCTGGCCTATGACATGCTGGGGTCATGACCAAAAGGTCAGATCACTCTGAGTGCTATATACAGCAGTACAATGAAGGGAAAATAAGCAATGCACAGAAAAATGTTTATGTTAACTCACAATTACACTAAGGTCTTTCACTAACTTTAAAACAGTGTGCCATAAACCCATGCAACACTTGGTATTTTCTATGTCATGGGGAAGGCTTACTTAATTAGACAGGTCATTGCTAATAATGAAAAGCATATGGCAGTTTCAATTGACTAAATTAGTTTTCAGGTTATACTGTCAAGTCGTGATTTGTTTTTGTTTTCTTTAGTATCTTATATTCTGATTATGTCACCAGGCTGTCTGTTGTCAATACAGAAGACCATTCATTATCTTCCCTTTTCTATCACTTCTTTCTGTTTGGGTATTCTAAAAGAAAGCAGCATTTGAAAGCCTCTCAATGCCTTGGGCAACTTCTGAATTATTCATTTTTCTCCTGGCACTTCAAAAACTAAAGGGCGAAGTCCAATAAGTTTTGGCCTGCTGGGGGCAACTAGCAGCTGAGTACTGGGTTTCCTAACATCTACTGTTGTAAAAAAAGGATGTTTAGCCACTATCTAAAGGGCTTTTAAATTCTCAAAAAGTTATTTGCAGAGAGACTTGAATAAAAAATATTCAAAATGGGCAGGAGGCAGAGTGTTCCTTTGCTTTCCATTAACAGGATGCTGTCTCTGCTCCTGTTTCCAAGGACTAATCCAGCCACTTAGATACTCAGCCTTTAATTCACCTCTCCTGAATATATTTATCCTAACTCAGTGTAGGTGCATGTTTGTCCAGGCTGCCTTTTACCTACAAAGCTTCAATTATTTCCTAAGGGGGGAAAGTGTTTTGTTTGTTTGTTTGTTTTACATGCAGCACTATTTCCTTTTATTTAATTCAATTCCATCCTAATCAAGTCTTTAAAAACAAGTGTAATGAAAATGTGAACAAATCTAATGTCATTTATTTTATTTTAAATACTTTTTTTTAATACTTATAAACCACACTACCTTACCATTCTAGGCAGGAAACAAAACATACATAGTATGAATTACAAACACACTCATAATAACAAAACAATAAATAATAAATGTAAAATCTACTGAGTCTTCTGCAAATCAGAGCCAATATATTAAACAGAAAATGCCTGGGTGAATAAAAAGACTGAATTGCATTCTAAACTGTATAATAGAGCCTATGTTCCTTAATCCCATAGGTACAGGTTTTACAATCTAGCACCTTCAATGTAAACAATAGAGGAATGAAATATATCCAGTCTAATGTGTTTTAATGAAGGGATATCTAAAAGCATCTTATCAGCTGATCATAAATTCTGTGTAGGCCTACAAATGTGGAGAGAAGAAGCAATAGGCAGCTGGGATCAATTGTTCAGTGTCTTATGAATAAGACACAAAACTTTAAATGTAACACGCCATGGGATGGGGAGCCAGTGTAAGTTCTTCAGAACAGGTTAATATGTTCAAATCTGGACACTACCACCACAAGGCAGCCAGAGGCATTTTGAACAAGCTGCAACTAGGAAGTCCAAGATGTAAAGAGTTACAGTAATCCAAAATAGAAGTGATCATAGCTTGCAAAACAGTTCTAAAATTAACATCAGATAAAATATCCTTCAGACACCCAATCAATCTCAATTTATAGAAAACTTTTTGGATTGTACTCTTTATCTGTAAGTTAGTTAAACGAGAGGGAACAATCCACCATGATTCCAAGATACCTACAGTCATAAACAATTGGTATCGTAATATTATCAACACAGATAACAGGAGGAATTCCTTCAGTTGAATTATTACATGACAAAAATAGTACTTGAGTCTTAGCAAAATTTATTCTAAGACAATTATCTTTCATCCAACTCAGCACCATCCGCAAACACATAACAAGGAAACACAAAGCACCGTCAACACAACCACGTATAGGAAAATAGAATTGGATATCATCTGCATGCAGGCTAAGACAAGACAAGACTGGATAAATAGAAGTCATCTACAAATTAAATAGAACAGCAGATAGTGCTGACCCTTGGGGTACACCAGCAGAAATAGACTTCCAGTCAGATTGCTCCTTACCAATTTGAACACAAATATAGCGATTTTACCAAAAAACCTTAAACTAATCCCATGCCATTTCTTGCTGTTTTTAAAAAGACAAGAGACAATGACCAAATTGCCATAACACATATTGGTGTGAGATGATGATGATGAACAGGAAGAAGGAGTTTGGATAGCAGAGCAAGAAAATGCCTACAAATATGTATGTCTAGACTAGGAGTTTCAAAACCTGCCCTGGGGTACCCCCAAACAGTCACGTTTTCAGGATACCTACAAAGAATATGCATAAGAAAAATGTGCATTAAATAGAGGCAGTGCTTGCAAATTTACCTCATGAATATTCATTGTGGGTATTCTGAAAACTTTATGGCTAGTGATCCACCAGGACAGATTTTGGGAAGCAAGAAAAATGGTGAGAGACTAGACTGACAGCAAAGGTGGGGGAATGAAAACCAGATGACCTGTAGTATCTATTCCCAAGTTGCATGCCCCTACTCCCAGCTATACCTGCTGTCCTGCCAATTCCAGACATCCCTCTGCATTAGATTGCTCCTCCCACCAGTGATGTGAACAGGTGAAGTCACCCACCAATATTTCTACATTCATGGTAACAGCATCCATGCCGCAGTGGTGCACACCCAAGGAGTAGGTCATGCTCCTTGGGCAAGTGTCTGGGGGTGACTCTTGTACAGCTTTATGTCCATGTCTTATCTTTGGTTTCTCTATTCCCCAACAGTTTTGCCTCTAGTACTTTCTCTTTTCATTTATGGCTTTGATTCTTGTTTTTTGGGGTCACCATCCCCCTCATGGTCTTTCTAGGCCATATACCATTGTCCATTGCACTCTTCCTTCTGCTTTCCCTATACAGTACCTGTTTCTACTTTCCGTTTGCTTTCATCAGACCCACCCATGCTCCCTATCTCCTTTCTTTCTCTCCTGCTAGTTAATTGTAGGTCACATCCATGACCTCAATTCTGCACATCCTCAGTCCCTTCTATTTCTTTTGGAAGCATGGCTCTCTCAGTACCTCCCAGCACATTATTCTGCCTTTTCTATTAATTATTCCTCTAAGGAGAGAAGGCGTAGGGTGGCTTTGTTGTCTCCATTCAATCTACCTTTTACTGATCTCACCTCAGATTTTTCCAGCCTATTCATTTCTTCCTCTCTCTCCTGAGTCCTGATTCTTTCATCAGGACCGTTTGAACCAGTCTATCTCAGATGCCACAATTCAGTTTCCCAACCTAATTATTTTGGGCAATTTTAATATTAATTTTAATAATCTCTCCCAATCTTTTGATAAGCATCTTCTTTCACTCTTTTCAACATTAGATTTTCAGCAATACATTACATTCCCAACACACATGGCTGGTCATTCCTTAGATCTGGTATTCACTCGTTGCTTAGATCCACTTTCAAACGTCACATATTCCCCTCTCCCTTGGACTGACCACTATCTTATAGCTTTTTTGTTACATCTTCCTATCCTAGTCCATCATGCTTCATTTTATTTTTCTTCATTTTATGATTTTGCCTCTATTGGCCATTCTTCTACTGTTCCACTTTTTTCTCTTGTTTTCCTGCCAATTTTAGCTCCCTTCCTTTATCTGCCCAGGCTACCACCTGCAACTCTGTTCTTCAATTCATAGAGGTCCCTAGTTGTTCTAGGAAATTACTCTGCACTGAGTGACTATTGTAGAGATCCATATCTCCTGATGATCTCTAATGTTATCATCAGCTTCTCTCCTTTTATCGCTCTCAACTTAGGCATCTTAGACATCAATACTATATTGATTCTATTACCAAGGCTCCTAATCACCCAAAGCAACTATTTTCCATGGTCTCTCATTTATCCTCCCTTACTCTCACTTCACAAATACCTGATGACATTTCCGCTTCTGAATTTTGCTGGCCTTTTTTCTTTAAAGATTAATGTGCTCAGGTGTTCTTTCTGTATTGCCCACAAAACCAATTGGTCTCCCTGATACTGTTTCCACTCCTTCTGATTGCCTAACCTTCCCGAAACTCCTCCTCCTCCTCCTCCTCCTCCTCCTCCTCCTCCTCCTCCTCCTCCCGTAGTCTGGCATCTCTGATTCTTCCTCCTTCCAGCATTTCCTTGAACATTTGCACCCCTCCCCCCATGGTCCGTATTTCTTTCTCTTCCTCTTTCTCCCAGCACCTCTGCTTGCTTCTCCTCGCACTCCTGCATCCCCTCTCCATCCTGCAATCTGTGTTCTCTTATTCTAAGCTCCTTATACTTGCCCTTCTGGGCACTACAAACTCGAGCAGGGACTGTCTCTTCATGTTCAAGTGTACAGCACTGCGTACGTCTAGTAGCACTTTAGAAATGATAAGTAGTAGTAGTTGTTGTTTTTTTTAATGCTGAAGCACTGAAAGCATGCTGCTTCTCTTAGCTGTCTAAAGCCTCTTTCTGTAGCTTCCTGTCCAGAAACAGGAAGTTCTGTCTGGAGATCAGACTTTAAGAGAGGCTTTGGGAGGGCGAGAGAAGCAGCCAAGTTCAGAGGGCCCAGAGGGGCAGGTAGAAGGATCTGAGTGTGAGAGAATGAGGACCATGGGGGGGGGGGGATGCAGGAGTAGTAAGCAGAGGTGTTGGGTCCTGACAGATGTGGAAGAGAGAGAGAAGGAGAAGGAAAGAAAGAAGTAAGAAGTTAGTGCCTGTGGAGGGGAGAGGAGATGGGAGGAGATGGTGCCCATGCAGAAGAGGGGAAGAAAAAGGATGAGAGAAGGGACAAAATGGAGACCATGGATGGAGGGAAGCGTAGCGGTGGTGCCCGTGTAGGGGAGAGGGAGGACAGAGAGAATGGAGGAGATGGTACCCATGGAGAAGGAAGGAGATGATGCTATGGATAGGAGGGGAAGCAGAGAAGAGAGAGACAAGAGGAGATGGTGCCTATGGAAAGAAGGGGAAGGAGAGAGAAGAGAGAAGATTGAGATGGTACCCATTGAGAAGAGGGTAAGGGGAGAGAGAAGGGAGAAGATGGTGTTCATGAATGGAGAGGAAGGGAAAAGATGGAAGCTAGATAGATTTAAGAAGGAGGAACAAAAATGGAAAAAAGTTGAATGTGAAAGTTGGATACACAGGAGGAAGTGAAGGAGGAGGAAAAAAGAAATAGTGAATAGATAGGAGGCTCTGGAGTTCAAAGCACAGAATTGTGATGGGAGCATAGTAATGCAGAGTCAGAGATAAGGAACAAGGTGAGTAGTATGACAAAATCACCAGAAAACAAAGGTAAGAAAAATGATTTTATTTTTAGCTGATTAATTGAAATATGCCAGTTTTGAGAATTTACATCTGCTGTCTATATTTTGCACTGTATGGGAAGGAAATGCGAGGAGGCGCTTTATGTGTTTAATCATACAGTTAAAAATGTTAATCATGATTAATCATGTTAGTTAAAATTGTAATCGATGTACAGTCCTATTTGTAAACTGCTTTGATTTTATCTGAAAGGCAGTATTTTAAATTTTAAAGAAATATAAACAAACATAAACATGTAAAATAGTGCTGGGCACTCAGCTAGCACTTAGTGCTAGTATCTCTCTCTCTCTATCTATCTATTTATCTCTCTCTCTCTCTTTATATATATATATATATATATATATATATATATATATTTCTCCGAGGACAAGCAGGCTGCTTGTTCTCACTGATGGGTGACGTCCACGGCAGCCCCTCCAATCGGAAACTTCACTAGCAAAGTCTTTTGCTAGCCCTCGCGCGCCCGCGCGCACCGCGCATGCGCGGCCGTCTTCCCGCCCGAAACCGGCTCGAGCCGGCCAGTCTTCTTTTGTCCGCACTCGGTACGGTCGTGTTTTCGCCGTGTCGAGCCCCGGAAAGTCGACCTCGCGCGTCCAATTTATTTGAGCGTGTTTTTTTCCTTCGGGAAAGTTTTCTCTTAGTCGGGAAGTGCTCCGGAAACCCCCCGCCGGGTTTCGTGTAAATCCTCCCCGTACTTCCAGCTTTTTGCCCCGGTAAGTTTTCTTTCGTCGTCGGGGTAGGCCTCTTTTTGGCCTCGGTCGAGATTTTTCTCCCTCTAAATTTTGGTGCTTCAATTTTCGTCTACACTCTAAACGAGAGCCTCCGGGCCGTTCTCCCAGAGATTCTGGGAGAGCTGTTGCGCCCTACCCCTCCGGTACCGGCGGTGCTTGCGCCTCCGGTACCGTCGAGCGTGGCGCCGGCTGGCCCATCGCCCAGGTTGAGGTCCCCGACGTCGGTACCGCGTGCGGTGCCGACCGCGGCCACCTCCCAGGAAGGCTCCCCGACCACGTCGGCGGAGGGAGCTTCGCCGATGCGGGCAAGGGAGTCTACCTCTCGACGCCCCCATCGTGGACGGGGTTCCACGGAGTCGAGCAGGGCGAGGTTGCAGACACAGGTCCGGGAACTTGTGTCTGACACCGAGGGTGAGGCCTCGTGGGAGGAAGAGGAAGATCCCAGATATTTCTCTGACGAGGAGTCTGAGGGTCTTCCGTCTGATCCCACTCCCTCTCCTGAGAGACAGCTTTCTCCTCCCGAGAGTCTGTCTTTCGCTTCCTTTGTCCGGGAGATGTCTACGGCCATCCCCTTCCCGGTGGTTGTGGAGGACGAGCCCAGGGCTGAAATGTTTGAGCTCCTGGACTATCCTTCTCCACCTAAGGAAGCGTCCACTGTTCCCTTGCACCATGTCCTGAAGAAGACATTGCTTGCGAACTGGACCAAGCCATTAACTAATCCCCACATTCCCAAGAAGATCGAGTCCCAGTACCGGATCCATGGGGACCCAGAGCTGATGCGCACTCAGTTGCCTCATGACTCTGGAGTTGTGGATTTGGCCCTAAAGAAGGCTAAGAGTTCTAGGGAACATGCTTCGGCGCCCCCGGGCAAGGACGCTAGAACCTTAGACTCCTTTGGGAGGAAGGCCTACCATTCCTCTATGCTCGTGTCCAAGATCCAGTCCTACCAGCTCTACACGAGCATACACATGCGGAACAATGTGCGGCAGTTGGCGGGCTTGGTTGATGCTCTTCCCCCTGAGCAAGCCAAGCCTTTTCAGGAGGTGGTCAGGCAGCTGAAGGCGTGCAGAAAATTCCTGGCCAGAGGAGTTTATGACACTTTTGATGTTGCGTCCAGGGCCGCTGCTCAAGGTGTGGTGATGCGCAGGCTCTCATGGCTGCGTGCCGCCGACCTGGAGAATAGACTCCAGCAGCGGATTGCGGACTCGCCTTGCCGTGCGGATAACATTTTTGGCGAAAAAGTCGAACAGGTGGTAGAGTCTCTCCACCAGCGGGACAACGCATTCGACAAGTTCGCCCGCCGGCAGCCTTCAGCTTCTACCTCTACAGGTAGACGATTTTTCGGGGGAAGGAAGACTGTTCCCTATACTTCTGGCAAGCGTAGGTACAATCCTCCTTCCCGACAGCCTGCGGCCCAGGCTAAGCCCCAGCGCGCTCGCTCTCGTCAGCAGCGTGCGACTCAGCAAGGCCCCGCGGCTCCCCAGCAAAAGCAAGGGGCGAGCTTTTGACTGGCTCCAGCAGAGCATAGCCGACATCCAAGTGTCAGTGCCGGGCGACCTGCCTGTCGGAGGGAGGTTGAACGCTTTTCACCAAAGGTGGCCTCTCGTAACCTCCGATCAGTGGGTTCTCCAAATAGTCCGGCAAGGATACACCCTCAATTTGGCCTCAAAACCTCCAAATTGTCCTCCGGGAGCTCAATCCTACAGCTTCCAGCACAAGCAGGTACTTGCAGAGGAACTCTCCGCCCTTCTCAGCGCCAATGCGGTCGAGCCCGTGCCATCCGGGCAAGAAGGGCTGGGATTCTATTCCAGGTACTTCCTTGTGGAAAAGAAAACAGGGGGGATGCGTCCCATCCTAGACCTAAGGGCCCTGAACAAATATCTCGTAAAAGAAAAGTTCAGGATGCTTTCCCTGGGCACCCTTCTCCCCATGATTCAGCAAAACGATTGGCTATGCTCTCTGGACTTGAAGGATGCCTACACACACATCCCGATACTGCCAGCTCACAGACAGTATCTGCGATTTCAGCTGGGCACACGCCACTTCCAGTACTGTGTGCTACCCTTTGGGCTCGCCTCCGCGCCCAGGGTGTTCACAAAGTGCCTAGCTGTGGTAGCAGCGGCGCTTCGCAGGCTGGGGGTGCACGTGTTCCCATATCTCGACGATTGGCTGGTGAAGAACACATCCGAGGCAGGAGCCCTGCAGTCCATGCAGATGACTATTCGCCTCCTGGAGCTTCTGGGGTTTGTGATAAATTACCCAAAGTCCCATCTTCTCCCAGTGCAGAAACTCGAATTCATCGGAGCCCTGCTGGATTCTCGGACGGCTCGTGCCTATCTCCCAGAGACGAGAGCCAACAACTTGTTGTCCCTCGTCTCGCGGGTGCGAGCGTCCCAGCAGATCACAGCTCGGCAGATGTTGAGATTGCTGGGCCACATGGCCTCCACAGTTCATGTGACTCCCATGGCCCGCCTTCACATGAGATCTGCTCAATGGACCCTAGCCTCCCAGTGGTATCAGGCCGCTGGGGGTCTAGAGGACGTGATCCACCTGTCCACGAGTTTTCTCGAATCCCTGTTTTGGTGGACGATTTGCTCCAATTTGACTCTGGGACGTCCCTTCCAAATTCCTCAGCCACAAAAAGTGCTGACCACGGATGCGTCTCTCCTGGGATGGGGAGCTCATGTCGATGGGCTTCACACCCAAGGAAGTTGGTCCCTCCAAGAACGCGATCTACAGATCAATCTTCTGGAGTTGCGAGCGATCTGGAACGCTCTGAAGGCTTTCAGAGATCGGCTGTCCCACCAAATTATCCAAATTCAGACAGACAATCAGGTTGCCATGTACTATGTCAACAAGCAGGGGGGCACCGGATCTCGCCCCCTGTGTCAGGAAGCCGTCAGCATGTGGCTCTGGGCTCGCCGTCAGGGCATGGTGCTCCAAGCCACATATCTGGCAGGCGTAAACAACAGTCTGGCCGACAGGTTGAGCAGGATTATGCAACCTCACGAGTGGTCGCTCAATTCCCGTGTGGTGCGTCAGATCTTCCAGGCGTGGGGCACCCCCCTGGTGGATCTCTTCGCATCTCAAGTGAACCACAAGGTCCCTCAGTTCTGTTCCAGGCTTCAGGCCCACGGCAGACTGGCGTCGGATGCCTTCCTCCTGGATTGGGGGGAAGGTCTGCTGTATGCTTATCCTCCCATACCTCTGGTGGGGAAGACTTTGTTGAAACTCAAGCAAGACCGAGGCACCATGATTCTGATTGCTCCCTTTTGGCCGCGTCAGATCTGGTTCCCTCTTCTTCTGGAGTTATCCTCCGAAGAACCGTGGAGATTGGAGTGTTTTCCGACCCTCATCTCGCAGGACGACGGGGCTCTTCTGCATCCCAACCTCCAGTCCCTGGCTCTCACGGCCTGGATGTTGAGGGCGTAGACTTTGCCTCTTTGGGTCTGCCAGAGGGTGTCTCCCGCATCTTGCTTGCTTCCAGGAAAGACTCCACTAAGAGAAGTTACTTCTTTCATTGGAGGAGGTTTGCCGTCTGGTGTGACAGCAAGGCCCTAGATCCTCGCTCTTGTCCTACACAGACCCTGCTTGAATACCTTCTGCACTTGTCTGAGTCTGGTCTGAAGACCAACTCCGTAAGGGTTCACCTTAGTGCAATCAGTGCATACCATTACCAAGTGGAAGGTAAGCCGATCTCGGGACAGCCTTTAGTTGTTCGCTTCATGAGAGGTTTGCTTTTGTCAAAGCCCCCTGTCAAGCCTCCTACAGTGTCATGGGATCTCAATGTCGTTCTCACCCAGCTGATGAAACCTCCTTTTGAGCCACTGAATTCCTGCCATCCGAAGTACTTGACCTGGAAGGTCATTTTCTTGGTGGCAGTTACTTCGGCTCGTAGAGTCAGTGAGCTTCAGGCCCTGGTAGCCCAGGCCCCTTACACCAAATTTCATCACAACAGAGTAGTCCTCCGCACTCACCCTAAGTTTCTGCCAAAGGTCGTGTCGGAGTTCCATCTGAACCAGTCAATTGTCTTGCCAACATTCTTTCCCCGTCCTCATTCCTGCCCTGCTGAACGTCAGCTGCACACATTGGACTGCAAGAGAGCATTGGCCTTCTACCTGGAGCGGACACAGCCCACCAGACAGTCCGCCCAATTGTTTGTTTCTTTTGATCCCAATAGGAGGGGAGTGGCTGTAGGGAAACGCACCATATCCAATTGGCTAGCAGATTGCATTTCCTTCACTTACGCCCAGGCGGGGCTGGCTCTTGAGGGTCATGTCACGGCTCATAATGTTAGAGCCATGGCTGCGTCGGTAGCCCACTTGAAGTCAGCCTCCATTGAAGAAATTTGCAAAGCTGCGACGTGGTCATCTGTCCACACATTCACATCTCATTACTGCCTGCAGCAGGATACCCGACGCGACAGTCGGTTCGGGCAGTCAGTTCTTCAGAACCTGTTTGGGCTTTAGGATCCAACTCCACCCCCCGAGGGCCCTGTTTGTTCTGTTCCAGGCTACACTCTCAGTTAGTTGGTAAATTTTTTAGGTCAATCTCAGTTATGTCCTCGCCGTTGCGAGGCCCAATTGACCAATGTTGTTGTTTTGAGTGAGCCTGGGGGCTAGGGATACCCCATCAGTGAGAACAAGCAGCCTGCTTGTCCTCGGAGAAAGCGAATGCTACATACCTGTAGAAGGTATTCTCCGAGGACAGCAGGCTGATTGTTCTCACAAACCCGCCCGCCTCCCCTTTGGAGTTGAGTCTTCCCTTGAAGTGTATTGTCTTGCTACATACTGGACTGGCCGGCTCGAGCCGGTTTCGGGCGGGAAGACGGCCGCGCATGCGCGGTGCGCGCGGGCGCGCGAGGGCTAGCAAAAGACTTTGCTAGTGAAGTTTCCGATTGGAGGGGCTGCCGTGGACGTCACCCATCAGTGAGAACAATCAGCCTGCTGTCCTCGGAGAATACCTTCTACAGGTATGTAGCATTCGCTATATATATATATATATAAAGAGAGAGAGAGAGAGAGAGAGAGAGAGAGAGATATGCAAAATCAGGGGACAATTCTATACATGGCACCTTAAAAATCAGCACCGAAGAACCACGTGGTTAGTGTGATTCTATAAACTACGCCTAAAGTAAGGCGTAGTTTATAGAATATGCTGATGTGGCCTCCCATGTAGGCCACCTAACACCAGGCCTAAATACCTGCGTCTAAGTTAGGCACAGATCAGGTGTATTCCATAATAGTGTGCATAGTTTTTTTGAAATGGCCACAACCTACCCATTCCACGCCCATGGCCACATTCCTTTTTTTGACTGTGCAAATTAGAATTTATACCTACCATGTTACAGAATACGCCTAGAAAGTTGTGTGCATTAATTCTAATTAAAGCCAATTAGTGCCAATTATTGGCACTGATTGGCTTGTTAATCAATTAAGTTGATTAACAAGCAGCCAAATTAGTGAGCAGAACTTAAGGTGCCATGTATAGAATGTAGGGGTCAGTGTATAAATTAGGCACCATATCATAGAATGAGAGGGAATATGTCTACTGACACTTTACTTTTCTGTGTATGGTCTCTTATACAGCCTAAAGTGCGTTAAGCAGTTAACTTCGGAGTCTATAAACAGAGACTAAAGTTGTGTGCGTAAATCAGCGCATGTAGCCTATTTGCATATGCAAATTAATTGCTTAAGAAGCTAATCAGGGACAAAAACTGACCACTAACAAGCAATTATCGATACTAATTGGCACTAATTAGAATTTATGTGCGCAACTTTCTAAGCGTATTCTGTAAAGTGGTGCACATAAGGGACCACAAAAGAGAGTGTGGGCAAAGGAGGGGCATGGGCAGGTCATGGGCATTCTTGAGTAAGGTGTCCCGATTCTGACTTGAACATTTTTTCAGAAATGCTGCTCCACGTATCTTTATAAAATACTTGGGCCAAAACAGCAGAAATCACACCTAGATTGAATAGGGATTTATGTTTGCTCTGTAGTAAGCATGTTTACATATAAACTATGTACAAACATGCATACTTCAGAATTCTGCCTCTGAACAGACCTACGCATAGGTCATGTAAACTATGCACCTTCTTTGTCCCACATATACTTTTATGCACATAACCCCTGGTGTAACTTTTTTAAGACGTTTTTTTATACATATAAAAAGGCCTATATGCATAAAAAAATGTCTTTATAAAGCATGTGCATATACATACAGGCATATTTGTTGGGCAGGTTTCCAAAGCCTCATTTCTGCTTATCTAACCTTGATTTACACAAAAAAATGGCTTTGAAAACTGCCCTTATAATAAACTTGCTAGGCTTTGTTATTTTTCTGAAATTGTTTTTTTCTCTCTCTCGCTTTGTTCTTTATCTTCATCTGAGGATTCTGTAGGTGACAAAACAAAGCAGCCAAAGCAGTAAATTGAATGAGACCCTTTGACCCTGGCCAGAATAGATATGGTATGACTGATAGCAGGGTTACCACAGAACTAGCAAAGACCTAGAATAAAACATTCTTAAAGAAAAGAAGAACTCAAGCTGAAAAGTTACAAGAGTAAGACCAGCATTACAGTGTTAACAGTAAAATGAAAACACTTCAGAGCAAAGAAGCTCAGGAAACCACAAAATATCCTTCTTTAATTGAAGTGTATAGCACTGTTCATAAAAGAGTTTACTGGGAGACATGGAGTGGCTCAAAAATCATATTTGGAAATTGAGGAGGAGGAGCTATCATAGCCACTCCTTCAGCAAACTCTGTACTTCCCAAAGGGCAGTCCACAAAGGCTTATTCACTTGCAATTATCATTTTTTTATTTTCTTCCCACAGTTCTTTGATCTACATATAATTTATTATTCCTGACTAGGGCTCTTTTGCCAGTCCCACACAGCTTCCATTATATTCTGTGACAGAAACTGTGTCACTTTTTCCCTTGCATCTTATGACCAAATGAACAACCGTAGAACAGACTACAAACGATTAAATGTTGCTTTTAATGATCATTAGTGTATAGTAGAAATCAGTTTATAAACTAAGGGATCTTTTTACAAAGGTGCTCTAGCGTCTTTAGCACGTGCTAAAAATAAGCGTATGCTAAATGCTAGAGATGCCCATATCTTCCTATAGTGTTTAGCACACGCTAATCATTAGTGCGTACTAAAAACGCTAACACGCCTTTGTAAAAGACCCCCTCAATGATATATTATTATAGGCTGGGCTATTGTGATTGCTTTGATTGCTGCATTGTCTGATACAGTACAATCACTTTAAAGGTTATGTTAGAACAGGGCACCTAGGTTAAGTAAGCAGGGAGGCACCAATCTTACTTTGATTTTATAGAGACCCATAGGTTCATATGCTGTAGCAATAGCAGCTACATTCAAGGTGCAGATATTATCCTCCAGATTCTCTATATGGTGATGAGATTTCAGAGCCAAAATCTGCATGCGGATCAAAGATCCATGAACAAATCAATTAGTTCATGAGCCAATTAATTGATGTCAACAATCAATTATTGCACTTAATTAGCAATAATTGAAATTTTCATGCACCTTGTTCTATAAGCCCCATGCGTCTAAATCCCCCTACTTCAGCACTCAAAAGGGGAATGGCCAGAGGTCTGGAATAAACATTCCTAAAAGTTGCAGGCAGAGTTATAGAATAGCCCCATTTCCTCATCAAAATACCCAGAGTGGGGCGCCAGCATTTACACCAGGTCTCAGCTGGCGTAAATACCTACACCAAACTTTTGGCACGGAAACGGGCTCTAAGTGCTATTCTATAAATGGCATTCAACTTGGGGCACCGCTATCTGCACCATTTTCTAGAATGCCCTCTTATGCCTGCTGGAGAATAAGTGCAAATGTTAGCACATATACATATATTTTATGGAATATATTGTCAGGATTATGTCAGCTCAGGTGTTGATATTCTCATGGTTCCCCAGCACAAATATGAAGAAGCGACTCCTTCTCAGTGCACAGCACCAATTTTATTGCACTGTCCCATAATAAAACCCAGTCTTCTCACGATCCACTAAGTTAGCTTTGCAATATCCTACCCAGCCTTCCAACCCTTTTCTCCCATATTTATTTATGGATTTATTTATTTTTATGGATTTATTTATTAGGATTTATTTACTGCCTTTTTGAAGGAATTCACTCAAGGCGGTGTACAGTAAGATTAGATCAAACATGAACAATAGGCAATTTCAGCAGTAAAAATATTCAAAAACAATACAAAGTTTGGCATGGTATACTATTAACAATGTCAACATAATATGTAATAGGACATTTTAATTGATAGTGAAGGGTAAAGCAAAGATGTAACATATAGATAGGTAAGAGAGTAAGAAGAATTAGAAAGTAAGGTGACTGATTTAAAGAATGTTGCACATGAGGTCAGAGAGATGGTTAAATATTATCTCAGCCAGGGTAGGAGTGGATAAACATGTCCTGCTGCAGTATATGCAGCCCAAGTCACTCCTTGTGTGTGTGTGTGTGTGTGTGTGTGTGTGTGTGTGTGTGTGAGTGAGACTAACAAGTTAGTTACTTCTTCCATTAAAGGCCTAGTTGAACAGCCAAGCTTTCTCCTGTTTCCTGAAGTAGAAATAGTCTTGTGTTAAGCGGAGCCTTTCAGGCAGTGCATTCCAGAGTGTGGGGGCTACTCCAGAGAAGGCTCGCTTTTGGAGGGGATGTGGTTAGTGATAGTCCTTAGGAGGACCATAGGCCCCTCTTCTAGCTATACCTTCCACCAAGTCAGTCTTGTAGTTTCCCACTGTCCTGGCAGTGCATTAATGTTCCAACAAAACACAGTTACAGCTTTCTGGGACAGATTCTCCCTGCAGCACTCAGGTCTCAACTGGCCTCCCCCATGGAGTCTTAATGGTTTATGAAGTCTCAAGTCATTCAGCATAACCTTTCCTTAGCACTTATACAGTCCCCACATTATCCTTCCATGCATTTCAATCAAAAATTAGCAACAATAAAATATCCAGCTCTGGGGCTTTTCCATCACTGCCACCAGAGCTGGGGGGGCAGCCACCTCCTTTGCAGTATTCCTTGCACACAGCCCACCCACAGCTAACACAAGAGAACAATAATATCCAGAGGCCAGCACTGAGCGATGCAGACCCAAAACAATTCAATAATATTTAGGGACTTCTCTGATTTCCATTTAGTGGTTAGCATCAAAGTGGGTTTCCCCTCCATTCCGGATCACCAGCCTCTGCTAGGTCCATGTGCTCCAGCCTCATTCTTTTCCAGAACTTCCTGGCTCAGTTCTTACTTTGGAGTCCCTTCTTGCTCTGAGTTGGGTAGCCCATTTACTCCTAGCTGGTCGGGGAGTCTTCTCTCTCCACTCTTTCCTCTCTTGGGGCCCCTTTCCTTCTGGGCTGGGGTTCTCTCCTTTTCCCAACTGGTCTTTGCCCTTCCTCTCCCTCTCAGTGGTTGCTGGAGTTCATCAACCCCTCCCTTCCAGACTCTACATCTCTAGTAGAGAGCCTATAAATGTGTCTTTTTGGGAATGCTTCCTGTTTTCTACACAACCTATGCTCCACCTCTACAAAGGTCCTCCGAGCATGATTGAGGGCAATTAAATTTTTTAATTGATTTATCACATGACATGAATGGGTACAAACTCCCTTCCCCCTCCCCCTCCCTAGGCACCATCTCCTCCTTTCTCTTCCCTTCCTCTCCACTTCATAGGCATCATCTCCTTTCCCTCCCATCTATGGACACCATCTCATCCCCTCTCTTATTCTCCCCTCTCCTCCATGAGCACCAAACCATGCCCTCCCCTCCATGGGCACCAAACCATCCCCTCCCCTCCTTGGACACCATCTCATCCGTTCCCTAAGTTCTCCCCTCCCCTACGTGGGCACCATCTTCTCCCTTTCCTCCTTTCATTATCACCATTTTTCCCTTCTCTTTGCTCCCATCCTCTATTTCCAGCATCCTTTCCTGTAACCCCCACATCTCTCTTTCCTCTTTCTCCCGCCCCTCCTCCTCCCCCGGTTCACATCTTTCTCTGTCTCCTTTTCTTTTTTTTCTGCTTCCTCTTTTTCCCATGCCCCCCGCCCCTGCCATGGACTGCATATTTCTGTCTATCTTTTTTCTGTTTCCTCTTTCTTCCGTGCCCCCTGCCTCCTGCCATGGTCATATTCTGTCTTTGGCACCTCTTCTTACCTCTCCCAGAATGACACTCCAGCGGGACCTCCTCTCCTCTGCAGCTCCTTCTCCCTGCTCCTCACTGCTGCAGTGAAAACAGTGCTGTTTCTCACCCGGCCCAAAGCGTCTCTCTGTAACAGGAAGATGTGAGGAGGAACTTCCTGTTACAGAGAGACGCTGCGGGCAGGGTGAGAAACAGCACTGTTTTCACTGCAGCAGTGAGGAGCAGGGAGAAGGAGCCACAGAGGAGAAGACACTACAGTGCCGTGCTGGGAGAGGTAAGAAGAGGTGCCGGCTAGTGGGGGAGGGATGAAAGCATTAACTCATTAAAAATTTTTACCTGAATTATTCATTTAACACTATAAATCACGTTAAATGTGTTGGATTATTTGTAGTAAATAATTAGCAGATTTTAGTACACACAGCTTCAGCTTTAGAAATGTTAATTTCTTTCTTCATCTCTCTCTCATTCACCCCTGAATAATTCACTGCTGAGTCACTTTAAAGTTGAAGTAACAAAACATCTGTTTACTCACAGTTTGTAGTTTGATTATAATCAGACAGGCTTATATATACATATTACTATACATTTGTATTATCAGCTCCTTCCATGTGCTTAGATGGTAATGGATGCTCACACCACCATGGATCCTCTCAGGTTAGGAGAGAACATGAGCTCCATGTGCTCCATGTGCTGCATGTGCTGTGTCTAACCCCCACAGGAAGTTGCATAGCAGTGTGACCTCTCTAAGTAATTCACATCAGAGGTCACAGAGTAATCACAGAGAAATAATAGGTGACAGGCAATGCATGTAAAATACAATTACATTCCAACAAACCCCTTCTCATGCATAACTGTCATGCAATTATTTATTCATACAAAGTCCAAGCTTTATACGCAGATTCACAAAATGTTCTCTGGGTAACGGTTTGGTCATGATGTCAGCTGTCATCTCACTGGTGTGACAATAGTGTAGACTGATGACCCCTTCTTTCACCAACTCTCGCACGTTGTGGTATTTCGTTGCGATGTGCTTGGTGCGTGACTGAACCTTGTCATTCTGTGACAGTCGGATGCAGCTCTGATTATCTTCCATTATCTGGATTGGTCTCTTTTCAGCTATTCCAAAATCCAGCAAAAGTTTTTCAATCCACATCAGTTCTCTGCACGCTTCCGATACAGCCACATATTCAGCTTCTGTAGAAGACAAACTCACAATACTTTGTTTATGACTGGCCCATGAAATGTGTACATTTCCATACATAAACACATATCCACTTGTGGATTTATAATCAGAATGATCCCCTGCCCAATCTGAATCACAGTAACATATTAGTTTTGGATTACTATTGGCTGAAATCTTTAATTTACAATCAATGGTACCCTTTATATACCTTACCATCCTTTTAACTGCAGTCCAATCTGATTTGGTAGGTGAGCTGACCCTTCTGCTCAAAATTCCTACTGCATTTGCTATATCAGCCCTGTATGTGGTAGCTAGATATAAAAGCTTACCTATGGCTGATCTATATTGGATGTTATCTGGTAAAGGTTCTCTTACTGTTTCATCCTTCAGAAAATCAGTGATCATGGGAGTGCTTACAACTTGGGCATCTTGCATACCTAATCTTTCAATAAGCTCATTTATTTTCTGCTTCTGGCTTAGAAGATAAGAACCATCATTTTGTTTCTCAATTTCTATACCAAGATAGTATGACACATTACCAAGTTCTTTTATCTCAACATTGTGGTTTAAACACTTTACAATGTCCTTGTACTCTTGCTCACTTTTGCTTGCAATGAGCAGATCATCAACAAAAGCTAAAATGTATGCATATTGTCCATTTCTGCACCTAGTGTACAAGCATTTGTCTGCTTCACCTTGCTTAAATCCTAAATTTGTCAATATTTCATGCAATTTATCATTCCAACATTTTGCACTTTGCTTTAATCCATAAAGACCTTTGTTTAATTTACACACTAGCTGTCTTTGTTTTGTATTTATGAAACCTGTTGGCTGTTCCATGTACAAGTCTTCAGTTATATCTCCGTGAAGAAACGCTGTTTTCACATCAATGTGGTTGACTTGCATGCCTTTTGAGACTGCAATGCTCAGAAGTGTTCTGATTGTCGTGTGTTTCACTACAGGTGCAAACACTTCATCAAAATCTTCTCCATATTTTTGAAGATATCCCTTTGCGACTAATCTTGCTTTATACCTTTCCACTTTTCCTTGTGCATTCCTTTTTAACTTGAATACCCATTTGCATCCTATAGCTTTCTTGCCAGGAGGTAATTTTGTAAGAATCCAAGTATTATTTTTATCCAATGCATCAATTTCTTCTTGTGCAGCTTTATGCCATTCAGCAGCTTCTTCTGCTGGCATTTTCTCAATCTCATCCCATGTTAAGGGCTCTTGAGCTTCTGCTGACTTTGTTAGGTAAGACAGTCTTGGGGGTGGAACACCTTTGTTTTCCCTGGATGAGCGTCTGACTACAGGTTCGTCCGACCTTTCCGCATCCTCTAAATCTGAGAGTTCTTCTCCAATTGATTCCCCTTCTCCAACTGTACTGTCTTCTTCAATGATCCTTTCTGTGTCTGCTTCCTCTGCCTGTTCCTCGTTAGATACAGGTGAGTTGCTTTCAGACATCTGCCTTGGTATGGCATTTATATACACTGGCATGTCTATTATGGTTCTAGTTTCATATTCTGGATGATAAGGCTCATCTGGGATAATCCAGCCTTTATCAACCCTTTTGTTTTCATCAAAATATGTAACATGTCTTATGCCAACAATGCCAGTTTTCAGATTCAAAATTCTATATCCTTTGTGTCCTGGAGCATAGCCAACTAAAATGCCCCTTTCTGTTGTGGAATCCAGCTTATGCCTTCTTTGCTTTGGTACATGAGCATATGCTGTACTTCCAAATGTTCTTATGTGTGACAGGTTTGGCTTCCTACCATGCCATGTCTCATGTGGTGTGCGCTGAGCGCCTTTAGTTGGCATTCTGTTTTGTAGGTACACTGCTGTGAGAATGGCTTCCCCCCATAGTCTTTTAGGGAGATTGCTATCTGACAGCATACATCTGGTCATTTCCACAAGTGACCTAAATTTTCTCTCTGCAACAGAATTTTGTTCTGGTGTATAAGCTACTGTTGTGATATGCTGAATGCCTTCTTGTTCTAGAAATGTGCGCATGCTTTGTGAAGTGAACTCACCACCATTGTCAGTCTGAAGAACCTTTGGTTTTCTTTCAAATTTATTGCTCACCATGGCTACGTATTTCTTCAGCATGTCTGTGACTTGACTTTTTTCTTTCAGCAAATAGGCCACACAATATCTAGAGAAATCATCCAAGAATATTAGCACAAATCTGTTATTTCCCAATGATGGGATATTAAACGGTCCACATAAGTCACTGTGTATTAAGTCCAGCACTTTATTACTCCTATTTCCTGTGTATGCAGGAAATGAGGGTCTCACACCTTTTTGAGTAACACAGTCTATGCATTTCTCCATTTTACCAGCATCTGCACTTATCTGAATGCCAGTGGCCAGTTGCTTACTGTAAAGATCCTGGATCACCTTAGAATCACGATGTCCCAGGCGGCGGTGCCAGATTTCCAGACTACATTTACCATCATTCTTCCTTACTTGCGCCATATGTGAGGCTTCACCTGAAATGTTCAGCTTATAAACATCATTATGCATAAAAGCTTCAGCATACACTTCATCATTTTTAGAGATTGTGCACTTACTGTTTTCAAAATGAATCACAAATCCCTTCTTATCTAATGTAGATACACTAAGCATATTGCAAACTGCTTGGGGAATATACAAGACATCACTTACAGGAATTTCTTTAACTTCATTAGACACTTTGCATTTTAAGAATCCAATACCTTTTGCTTGGATCTTAGCAGTCCCTGCGTTTGCAGTTTTAAGAATACCTTCCTCTGGACACATTTCCTGAAAGAAATTCTTACAATTGGTTAAATGGCATGTGCTCCCCGAATCCAAAATCCAAGTACTTTCATTTGAATTATTATTTACCATAGTCAAAGATTTTTCTGCCATTAGAAAGCCCTTGTGTTTATCTTTGTCCTTCATACATTTCCTGGTTTGAAAATTCTTTAGTTCCATTGGCTTAGGTGAGCTAGAGGGAGTGTTTTGTGTTTCCTTACACCATTTAGATACATGTCCCTCCTTTCCACATGAGTAGCAAATCAGCTTGCCCTTGGGTGGAGTTTTCCCATAGCTCCGCCTTCCTCTGTTCTTTGCCAAGAAATTTGTTTCATTTCTCTCTGACTGACTTTGAGAACACATCTCCTCAGAATCATTTATTATGCATTCCTGCCTTAGTTTTGATGTTGCCTGTTCAAAAGATTGCCCTTCAATGGCCTCATTTACAGACCTAAAAACATCAAACTTCTTTGATAGTGAGGTAAAAAGAAATGCTCTTTTCAATGCATCACACATGGGAATTCCAGAAAGTTCTAGCTTTTGAAATGAAGACATAAGATGCATAATGTGATCATTACATTTACTTTTATCCCTTAATTTGGTTTCATTCAACTCTGCCAGCCAAATTGGTTGCTGCTTTGCATATGTAGTTGCATACATAGTTCTCAGTTTATATAAAATGTCCTTTGGTGTATCTTTTCCCTCCACTAATATGGCTTGTTTCTCTGAGAGAGCTTCCAAAAGCATGCACTTCACATAATAGTTTGCATTGTCCCATTCAGCCATATTTTCAGCTGTTCTGTCTTGGTCTAAGCATATATCTAATCTTTTTGCTCGAAGGAGACATATGAATCTTAGTTCCCACTGCTGATAATTAAACTCAGTTAATTTAGGCACCTTGAGAGAATAGAACAATGGTGAATTTCTTCCCTGAGCCATTTTCTTAGCCTTCTGTCTGCTGTGTGGGGGGAGAGAGAGACAGACTGAATCTTTCCTTTAAAACTTAAGAGAAAAATGTGGCCCTTTTTTTTTTTTTGCCTGGTAATATTTCTCTTCTTTTTCAATTCCTGGCCCTGGGCCCATAACCCTTTTGTTGGATTATTTGTAGTAAATAATTAGCAGATTTTAGTACACACAGCTTCAGCTTTAGAAATGTTAATTTCTTTCTTCATCTCTCTCTCATTCACCCCTGAATAATTCACTGCTGAGTCACTTTAAAGTTGAAGTAACAAAACATCTGTTTACTCACAGTTTGTAGTTTGATTATAATCAGACAGGCTTATATATACATATTACTATACATTTGTATTATCAGCTCCTTCCATGTGCTTAGATGGTAATGGATGCTCACACCACCATGGATCCTCTCAGGTTAGGAGAGAACATGAGCTCCATGTGCTCCATGTGCTGCATGTGCTGTGTCTAACCCCCACAGGAAGTTGCATAGCAGTGTGACCTCTCTAAGTAATTCACATCAGAGGTCACAGAGTAATCACAGAGAAATAATAGGTGACAGGCAATGCATGTAAAATACAATTACATTCCAACAAAATGGACAGCCCTAATATAGATTATCTATCTATCTATCTATCTATCTATCTATCTATCTATTCACATATATAAACTTACACAAAATATTACCAATACATCCATGCCATGCAATGACACTTCTCATAAAAAAAATACGATGCATAACAAAAAAAAAATCAGAACACCAACTCGTGACAGAGGAGTTTGCGGTCATGGTACAGCTCAGCAGCAGTGGACCAGTGAAAATTGTTCCAGAGCAATGCCAGTCTCTCATGTGATTGTAGCTAGCTCCGGTTGCCAATGGCAATTGATTGCTCTATCAGCTACTGTGAAAAGCTGCACTGCTAATATTATTTTTATTACATTTGTACCCCACACTTTCCCACTCATGGCAGGCTCAATGCAGCGTACATGGAGCAATGGAGGGTTAAGTGACTTGCCCAGAGTCACAAGGAGCTGCCTGTGCCGGGAATTGAACTCACTTCCTCAGTTCTCCAGGACCAAAGTCCAACACCTTAACCACTAGGCCACTCCTCCACTCAATGTTGTCTTTAAGCCGCTATCCGTCCATATTCAGCATTGGATAGCCAATTATCCAGTGCCGAATATCGCTGGATAGCTGCTTAAATGCCATTTTAGTGGCCTTTTTGTTTGAAATATCAGGCGGAAAATCTTTATGGAAATATATAAATAGTGGTTTATATTAGTTGCAAAGTCTATTTTTCCTTAAGAAATTAGAAATAGTCACTCCCTTTGTCCTTGTTAAAGAATAAAAACTTTGTACCATGCAAATCATAATTACCATAGACTTTTTAAACATAAGCTGCTCTTTATATCTAAACTCTTGACACTGAGACTACAAAGATTTTAGCCTAAGTTGATCCAGTATGGCCAAACAAGATTAATCCAAAAATTGATATTGATTTTTTGGAGGTAGGGATGCCTGGACTATTTAATCCATGTTCTGCTGATTTAAGTATAGGCTGGCTGACAACAAAGTGAAATCAGAGCTAGTACTTATTTTATGGGCAAATTGAGGATACAAATCATTAAAATGTAAATTTGGAGATAGACTCATTCATATGATATGCATAAAATTCATATGGGGATTATAGTACTAGAGGTGGACGTTCAAGCCCAGGGTTTGTACATCAGTACCCAAACCAGAAGCAACAAAAAGTATTTATTGGTGTAAGTTGGGTTCAAATACAAACATAAGTCTGTCTTGCTTCTCAAGAAGTCTCTTTACGTTCAATATAATGATTATTTTTTTTATTTATATTACATTTGTACCCCGCTCTTTCCAACTCATGGTAGGCTCAATGCGGCAGGCAATGGAGGGTTAAGTGACTTACCCAGAGTCACAAGGAGCTGCCTGTACTGGGAATTGAACTCAGTTCCTCAGGACCAAAGTCCACCACCCTAACCACTAGGCCACTCCTCCATAGAACAGGTCTGGTTTCCTAATAGGCCTACCAGTTTAGCCTCAAAAGGGATCTCTAAGCAATCTCTGGCAGCATATAAAGAAGTCTGCACTACCTTGTAAGCTATAATGCTCAAACTGCATAGTAGCTCCGGGATCTGTACTGGAGACTCCTTCCTCTTAGGGTTACCATATGGCTCCAGAAAAAGGAGGACACATTGATCCAGTCCAGGTTTTGCTTCCATTGAAAACAATGGAAGTAAAACCCAGACTGGCTCAATCTGTCCTCCTTTTTCTGGAGCCATATGATAACCCTACTTCCTCTTCCCCCTTGGCTTCCCTGACATTCCCTAGCCCCAGGCTTCTTATACTTCCTGGTTTAGGACTCCTACCCTGCTGACTAGGTTTCCCTTCTCAGGCCTTGTTAATGTGACCCAGTGAAGAATGTGTTTAAGGAGACCTGGTATTCTCTTATACACTCACTCAGTTACCATTTCCTTCAGCTCAGCCTTAACCAATTGAGATTATCTTTTACTAGGGCCATCTCCTCTTTTGTGAAGTTACTAGCTCCCTTTGGGTTCCATTGCCACATACTGTTTCCTGCAATTTGCTATCTTGTAGGAACTGGGCTATGTTTGAATCCGTTGCTTTAACATTCACAGAGATTTTAATTAAAGACATATCATAAACAGAGCACAATTTCAAAAGCAGCACTGAAAATCTCAAGTCCCAAATGATCATGGAACTCTTCAGCTGTCTCTCGTACTTGAATTCTAATATCTTACCAGTTTGGACTCATTATTATTCAAAACTCAGATAAACAATCTGTACAAGAAAGATTTTTTTTCAAGCCCTGTTTACTAAGGTGCTTTAACGTTTTTAGTGCACCTACAATTAACGCATGTGCTAACCATTTAGGCGCCTATAGGGATATTGTAGGCATATACACAGTTAATGCATGTACATGGTTAATGTGCGTGAAAGACGCTAACACACCTATAACGTGGCTTAGTAAACAGGGCCCTTAGCGTTTTTAGCATGTACTAAAAATTAATGTGCGCTGTGTAGACACCCATAAGAATATTATGGACATGTACACAGTGCGTTCTAATGTTCAGCTTAATAAACAGGGCCCTTAGGGTTGTTTGCACATATTTTTATGGAAATCATTTTGCTTTATTAGTACAAAGCTCAATACTTTCTCAGCTAGATTATTGTAATTCGACCTATGCTGGCTTTTCATCTAAGTTTCTGAAGAGGCTCCTGCTCCTTTAGAATAATGCCACTAGGCTGATTTTTAAATCAAAAAGGTATAGATTTTATTTAAGTTGTCATGATTTACTTTTATGGTCCTCCATGGTCTAGTTCCAATTCATCTGACATATCTGATTTCTATCTCATCAGATAAAAGAACTTTCTGTTCATTGGATCAATATCTACTTAGTTTCCTTATTTCAAGGGTTTTTGATTTAAGAAATTGTTAGAAGGTTCTTTTTGCTTCCAGGTAGCACAATTTTGGAAGAATTTACTTTCATTTATCAAATTGCAACTTTTAAAATTTTTGTTTAAAAAATATCAAAACACACATCTTTTTTCCAGAACTATCTGGAAGGAAACTATGATGGATCTGTATCTTACAATACTATTTAACCAGTTTGTAATTTTTATTATACCTTTTTAATATATTTATTGTAAACTGCTTTGGACCAATTCTAGGACTACATGGGTTATAAATACACAAGATTAGATAAGATTGCAGTAGGTAAGAGTCAAAGGACTGATATTCAAACACAGGTATCTAGATAACTTTATTTATTGGACTTTTAGCAATATAACCAAAGTCTCAAAGTCACAGTTTAGGCACAAATCACACCACTAAAATACATATCCACAAGAATAACACATACAAAACATGAAAATCAATCCCTAGGGGGTGATCATTACAATTTATACCATTACAAACAAACCCAGTAGACATGATGAAAGAAGAAAAACTTACTAGGTGTTGACCCAGTGAACAAAAGTACCCAAAAGACGTGCAGTGTCATTTCAGAAAAGTCATGGAAGTTGGAAAATTGATTTTTTTTTTTTTGCCAAAACATCTAGAGCTGTGATATATTTTACAAATGCAGGACTGAACATCTAAGCCTATTGTAAAATTAACATAAATCCACCTCCTGATTGAGACGTGGAAAAGGACATCAGAAAAAAAAACCAGAGCCCGTATCTCAAAATGTGTGAATGTGATATATACAAATAAAAAAGAATACTAAAGGGGAAAGGGACTTGATATACAGCCTTTCTGTGGTTTTTGTAACTACATTCAAAGCAGTTTACATATATATTCAGGTACTTATTTTGTACCTGGGGCAATGGAGGGTTAAGTGACTTGCCCAGAGTCACAAGGATCTGCAGTGGGAATTGACCTCAGCTCCCCAGGATCAAAGTCCACTGCACTAACCATACACACATAAGCACCGCCACGCTGGGAAAAGACCAAAGGTCCATCAATCCCAGCACTCCGTCTCCGACAGCAGCCAATCCAGGCCCCAAGAACCTGTCAGAACCCCAAATTTAATAACGATCAATGGACTTTTCCTTCAGGAATCTATCCAGACCCCCTTTAAACCCAGCAAGGCCAGCTGCCGTCACTACCTTCTCCAGCAATGAGTTCTAGAGTCTAACTACGCGCTGAGTAAAGAAAAACTTTCTCTGATTTGTTTTAAACCTATCACATTCTAATTTCATCTTGTGTCCCCTAGCCTACTCCTCCACTAAGGGTGTCCATGAAGAAGAAAACGTCCCACAAAAGCCCACACTAGCATGCCGTGCCCTCACAGGACAAGCACATACCCCCAGATACTATATAGTGCGCCTAGAGATCCACGCCAATGGGCTGGCCAGGATATGTGCAGCAAAGAGCTAGACATTTTAAATATACACTGCGCCCACTTCTGGGCTCGCATATGCATGTGGAAAATGATAAGGAATCAGACTACCTTACCCATGGAGCTGAGCATCATGTGGACACTTTCCTGCATGATGGAAACAATGAGTGAGCGGTTGGCCCATTTGACACCTCCTATGGTGCCTACACCCTCCTAACTCAGCACAACAACCACCAGCCATACCCTACCACCTATCCCTATTGCTTCCATGAAGCCTTTCACTGACAAGGTGCAGGGCTTGTGCTGAGGATTCCTGGGGATATCCATGCCACACAGACAGCAAGGAAATACACATTGTCACAGCGATAGCCTCCCCCCCCCCCCCCCCCAATATCCTCCTTTGGTGGTCACTCCATTTGCTCAAGCTACCATGGCAGCAGGTGTGGTGGCAAAGGATTCTTCCAGTGCCTCAGACAGTACTGAGAGCTATAGACAGAGTGATGATGGATATGCTGCAAACCATCCATGATCCCTCAAGATTCCTGTTGGACCCCAGGTAGAGGGGAAAAGCTCGGAGATGGTGGAGGGATCATGGTGAGTACACAGGAGTGTGGATGGGTGTGGTACAGTGGGGGAAGGAATGCTTAAAACAAACTTTTGAGATAGTCTTGTACATGTTGAACACTGCCCCCCCTCGCCCCCCAAACTACGCCCATGGGAGGGGACTTACAAGTGGTGATGGGACAGGTTGGCTGGGAGGGGGATTTGAAGGCTGTCAAGATTGCAGGCTATTAGGTTGGGGGAGGAGAGTTGGGAGCAGGGGCGTAGGCAGACCTGCCATTTTGGGTGGGCCCGGAGTTAACCTGGGTGGGCCCTTCTCACCCCCAATGCTACCCCTGTACATACATACAATATAGTGTTTTTTTTTTTTTTAAATGACCCGTCTGCCCTTTTCTCTCTGAACCCCCTCCCCTGGTCCTACCTCAGAGCCGTTGTCCGACGCAATTCCTATAGGCATCCTGCGCCAGCTGTGCAGGCTTCTCTCTACCACATTCCCACCAAAAAAACAAGAAGTGACATCACTGAGGGCGGGACATGATAGAGAGAAGCCTGCAGGGCCGGTGCAAGATGCCACCGCCAGTAGCTCTGAGGTAGACTGGGAGGGGGGTAGAGAGACGGGCAGATGCCAGGCCACAAGTGAAGAGGGAGAGAGAGAGGGAGGGAGAGAGAGTAGTGAGGTGCTGCCACTGAAGAGTTTTGTGGGCCTCATGGGCTGCTGACTGGGTGGGCCTGAGCGAAGAATGGGTGGGCCTGTGCCCACCCAGGCCCACCCTTAGCTACACCACTGGTTGGGAGGTATGGGTATAAGAATGGTTAAAGATGACAGACCTGGGTGAACAGAAAAGGATGCTGTGACACTGCAGCACATGTTGGGAACAACCATGTCAGTGACTCTTATATTCCCAAACAGAATCAATTTCTGTGTCACTGGGCACAGTCACGTGCCAGGCTTTATTACCAGATTGACAATGACCCACAAATATAGTGTGCATGTGTACCCTACACCTTTTTTCTCTTTTCCTTATCTTCCATTTCTCTGCTCTTTCAGATTCCTCCCCCACCCCTGACACACACACACACAATGAATCTTTCTGCTCTTGGATCTGCACCCTGTATTCTGTAGCACATAGCCTCAGTTGTCTTTTTCTCTTTTTGCATGAGCACTGAGTATACTATTTGCCTAGTTTTTGTCTAAGCCTGACAATATTTTTCAATCGTTATCTCTGTTGTAATTCTCCTAGCCTGCATCTAACAAGTTGCTCTGTCTCTATGAAACCTAGGAAAGAAATGAAGAGAGAATGGAACTGCTTTCTGTTTTTACTTTTCTGCTGACATCATGAGCTATGAGATTTGTAAGAAGTAAGGCTAGGCTAGGTTTATTTGGCTGGTTGAAGAAAAGTTTCAACATGATAGGACAAGTAACTCCTGCATTTTTGTTTTTCTTCCTCCAGTTACCTTCATTGTGTCTGACAGCTGTTTTCCTGCACACACAGACTGATGCCACCGCCCAATTCCCCCAAGCATCAAGATCCCGTCAACATCAAGATCCCCTTAGCAATTGCGGGGCCCTGTACAGACCAGTTTGGTGGGGCCCCCGTTCCACCTACCTCTGCCTCCACCTAGCCCTGCCCCTTGTTGACAAGATGTGTTTTAAACATTTTTTTTTATTTCAAATAAAGACAAATCAAGCAAAACTTGTACAGAAAAACTAATTCAAATATGTATGAAGCAAACCCATGTGCATGTAAGAACTGGATAAATGAATTAAAACAAATCCCCTTAATATGTAATACTTGGTAGCAATAATGAAACAGTGATTGAATATTCACATAGCAAGCAGCCTGAGCCTACAGATTTATTTTCCACTGAACATAATTAACTTTGTATAAATTTGGCTGCTAATAGTGTGCTGAACTGGACAATGTTGGCACATTTAGACTGACTCTGGACAGTTCTGCATGATGGAAAACCTTCCCTCGTTAATTAATACCTTCTCTGTGAAATAGTAATAATAATAATTTTTAAAAAGGCAAGTGCATTTTTATAATTTGCCACTGCATTCCACAAAGCAAAAGGAGCAAGTTCCCATATGCCATCTTTTTTTCTTTTGATGTAGGCATAGGGGGAAAAAAAAGATTTTAAATACTCACAGGTTTCAATCTAATTCATGTTTAATGTGGGATAAAATACCATAAATAAGTAAATAAATAGAAACTCTGAATGTTGAGCACCTGATTCTCTTAATAAGATGTCTGTTTAGTGGCTCTTTACCAGGAGAAAAAAATCTCTGCACGAATATAATAGTACTTGGGTGGTGTCCCTTTAACCAGGCCCTCCTTATCTTGCGTGTGTCCATTTTCGAAAAAAAAAAAAAAAAAAAGACGTTTTGCTGTTTTGACAATGGCTATATTTCCTATTCAGATTTGGGATGTTTAGCACAAACTCCTGGATTCTACATAGTGTGCTTAGATTTAGTTGCTGAAAATGGTGCAGATTCTATAATACCACGCATAACACAAATGGCTTAACAAGCTAATGAGCGCTGATAGCACTTAACAAGCAATAATGAGCACTAATTGGTACTGATTAGAATTTAGACACACAGGTCGCTAAGTGTGTTCTGTAATGATATGCGCCGAACTTCTAATGATGGCAAGCAAAAAGAGTCGTGGGTATGGGTGGGGAAATGGGCGTTTTGTGGGCGTTCTGAAATTTAGGTGCCTAGTTATAGAATATGGCCCATTTAGCCTAAATCTACACACCATGATTTACACTATGTTTTACTTCATGTAAAATGGATGAGCACAGTTTTAGGCCCTGAAATATTAACTAAGGATAATTTATAATCGGCGCCTAAATCTAGGTGACGATTATAGAATACAATTAGTCAGCACTGATTTCAGCACTGATTTATTAGGCACCATATATAGAATCTCCTCCAAAATGTCCGAAGTCTGACTTAGATGCCATATCGATCGAAAATGCCCCTCTTAACCTCCCATTTCCCCAGGTACACAGAAAAAAAGCACCTGTATGCAAAGTTGCCAGGTGGGCGGTTTTACTGCCCAATTGGGCGTTTTTTCGCCAGCAGCGGTGGGAAAATTTTGCCGGCTGCGGGATGCGGTTTTTTGGGTGGTTTTCCCGTCGCCGCTGTGCGAGTTCAGCGGTTTTTTCCGTGGCTTCTATTGGTCCAATTCGGTCCAATAGAAGCTTTTCCAGGGCTTCTATTGGTCCAAATTGGACCAATAGAAACCTTTCAGGGGCGGGGTGACATCAGGGATGATGTAGGGGCGGGGCTAGTGACATGGGAGGCGGGGTTGGTGACGTGGGGGTGGGGCTAGGTGATGCGGGGGACGGGGTTGGTGACGTGGGGGGCAGGGTTCGGTGACGCGGGAGACGGGGATTGGCTACGGGCGGTTTTTGGGCGGGTTTACGCTCGTTTGGGGCTGGGAAAACTTTTCCCAGCTGGCAACCCTGCCTGTATGGAAATTGCCTTGATTGTAGCCACAGAAAGGGACTGTAAGAAATATAGAAATTTATGGCATTTTCATATAATAGGACCTAGCTAAAGTTGTCTCTAAAAAGCATTTCACTGTATCTTAGCTGTTTGAATCATTGCACAAAGGAATCTGTACTAAGCAGGAGAAGGGGGAGGAAAAGAGGAGTAAGAAGTCCACACACACCTCTGGCAGACAAACTTACCAGCTCAAGGTCACACTAGGCCTGAGATAACAGTGAAACAAAGAAAGCAAAAGGGAGGAGGAAGTTAGGGGGGAAGAGAGTGAAAAGTCCCAGTTGCTGCTACACAGAACCCTAGCAGACAGGCAGGGGACCATCGGCTAATTAGAAAAACTTAGGGGCAGACACTCAAATGTAACTATAAAATCTGTGGAATCTTATAGAAATCTGTGTGTATGTGTATAGAGGCAAGCTCCAAGTTAGAGCTGACGAAATACACACTCATTCTTGCAAGGATGATTTGAATAATAAATTGCTTAATTACGCTGTGATTCATTTATCTGATTTTATGAGTCCTATTTTTGTATAGGTTCTCAGGTTATCTGGGGGCTATTTATAACAGGGACTATATCAAATCCCATCCTCTGTCCCTATAAGTATGTAATTGTACAGAAATATTGTATGAAATGATCTTCTTTATTAAAGTTTCCATAACTTAAATAAATCCAAAGAATGCTCATAACATGAACATGAACAAAGTCTAGGTACAGAGTTCCAGTTCTACAGAGAACAACCCCTTTCCCTCGCCACACTCCCCTCCCCCACCCTCTCAGATTGTTGCTAATACATAAAATAGAATAAAACAGCCAGATCAGCAAAGCAGTTTTCATAATATGGGTTAAATCTTCAAGTTATTAAGCAACACACTTCTCAAACATGATAATAGTGAGTCCAAAAAAGGGGTTGGAGTTTAATCTTAGTGTTCTTTTCCCCACCTCCATGAGCTGACATTCTCTCCATATGGAGCTTCCCCAAGCTGAAGAGCCATAGCCACTTTAGCCTTTCTTCATAGGGAAGTTGTTTCATCCCCTTTATCACTTTTGTCACCCTTCTCTGTATCTTTTCTAATCCTGCTATATACTTTTTGAAATGCGGTGACCAGAATTGCACACAGTATTTGAGATGCGTTCACACCATGGAGTGATACAAAGATATTATAACATTCTCATCCTTGTCATCCAGCAGACCAGTCTTGACCAATGGATTATATCCATCCACCAGCAGAAGGAGACAGAGAAAATAATTCCAAGTAAAACGCCACTTAAAGGTATTGTGCAGCCTGTATCAGTATTTTCTATGTCTAACAGCAGATGGTGGACAGATTATGCAGCTCCTGTCTAGTGCTTGGCTGACTGCTCCTGGCCTGATTCTTCAGGTAGCAGTTGAGCAGGGGGTAGTTGATGCTTCCTGGATGGGGTCTTTTATTGTGGATGATATCCGATGGTACCAGAAGGTCCCTCATCCCACAGCCAGGGTGACACCCAGTGGTGCTGGCTCCCTTCTCCTCCCCCCAGTCCAGCTCCTCTCCTCTACTGTGGGGAGTCTTCGAGAGTGAAGAGGCTCTCACCTGGAGGTTGATGGATGTCTTATTCCACAGCTCAGCAACTATACCTTTTTATTTAAAAAAAAAAAAAAAAGTCTGTCAGTCGGTCCCTCTTTCCGTTGGGAGCGTGTGTACTATGCTGATCAGATGCCTTCTTCGTTTAACCTGTTTCCCACTGTTTAAAAAAAAAAAAGAAAAAGAGGAAATGGCCACCATGTTGCCTCCGGTTCCTATGTTTTTTTTCATGTGGTGCGGCCTGTTCGGCTCAAGGGCAATTGTTTGCTTTTGGGCTTGCCCTTCGCCTTGTAAAGCAGCATTTCCCTTAGTCTATTCTGTTCCAGCAATCAATGGACCTTTAGCAGCATGAGTTCCATGCCGGCGGCTGCCTGAAGCAGGGTCGAGTGTGCACTTTCCCTTGAGCTGGTGGTCTTTAGCTTGCCGGTGTGGCTAATGTGGCTCGTTACTGCCAGCAGCACTGTGTTCCTATTTACCGCCGCTTCTTGGCAAATTGGGCCCCACTTCCTGGGCACTCAGGCGAGTGGCTATGCTTTTACTTTTCTATTTCATGGTTTTTCTGTCCACGGCCTGGTGCACAGAGTTGTCACATGGCGAAAAATTTGCCAGCCCAATTCATGCCCAAAAGTAGCCCAAAAACAGCCCAACTGTTTTGACACCAAAAACAGCTATATAATAATAATAATAATAATATGTAATATAATAATATTTCAAACTCTCTTAATTTTTCATTTAACCCTTTAGTGTCCAATGTTCCCATAATAAGCCATATGGGAACAGATTGATGGGAACATTGGACACTAAAGTGTTAAGTAGACTTTAAAATAAATTTCTATAAGCACTTAGCTCAAGTACCAAGATCCTGACAGGAACACTAACTGAGACAGGCCCAGGCTCTTGCTAAATATTCACACATAGCTGGTTAAGTACTATTTAACCAGCCAGGAACCATTCCTGGCCAGTTAAATAGCGCTGAATATGAGGGAGGTATGTTACTATGGGCCCTGTTTACTAAGCCGTGCTGTAGGCATGAAAACACTTTAGCACATGCTAATGATAGAGACACCCATTATATTCCTATGGGTGTCTCTATCATTAGCAGGGCTTAGTAAACAGGGCCCTATGTTATTATATCACTGCCCCCTTACCCCCCCCCCCCCCCCAACACTCACCCAATCTGAAAGCAGCACTCTGCCACTCCCTAAACACAGACACACAAGGCTCCTTCAAGGACTCACACTTATCCCTCTGCTTTTTACTCCAGCCTCTTTGCTCCTAGGAATCATGCAAGAACAGAAAGGGAAAGAGTGAAGCTGAGACAGGTGCAGAGAGTATCTGCCCCCTACTCTATATTACTGCCACCTCCCATTTTCTCCCATAGTAAAATAGGGGTAGGTGAGTGCTCTGAAGCCATGAAGATTCCTTATTCAGCTCCTTCCCAGGCAACCTACAGTGAACAGAGTGGTACACAGAGATTTACTTATGAAGTCAGAGTTTCCAGATAGGACAGGTAGGAGTGACAGCGTGCTAGAGGGAAAAACTGCAGCATAATCCTTGCTTTCCCAATTAAGGCTTGTAAAATTGATATTAGCCTAAATATGTCAGTTTGTGGCCCTGTAACAGGCAGCTGGATCCTTGTTGCTTTAATGAGCCTGGACCAGAAAAAAAGTGTACACCCATATCTTCCATGACTTTCTGGCCAGGTTGGTCTAGAAAAGGCTAAAAATACATCAAGTGATATATAACGACCTTAATTATATTGATAAATGAGTAACAGAAAACAATTCTGTTTTTTAGCCATCAGTCTATGACTGCAGATATTTATTTGTCAATATACTTGGATCGATCAGCACAATTGGACTGTCCTGCTTAATATTTTAACTGGCTGCTAGACCTACAGCCAAACAAAGAAAACCTTTCTCACCCTCATCCAAACACACCTAAAAACTAGCAGAGTGGATGTGTGCCTGGGCCCCAGTCATTTCTTCCAGCTCGCATCACCTTAAATCCGACACTGCACAACTTCCGTCTTCTCTAGGTGCAGCGGCTGGCAGTAGCTTTCGCTTTAAGGTTCCACCGCTACTTCCAGCGGTACTTTCGCCTAGCACTGGTTCTTCCCTCTGACTACATTTGACAGTTTTCCTTCCTCGTTGGCCTTAGGGTTCTGAATATGAATAAAATAACTTCAGACTTGCTTATTTAGAAATTCCCTTCCTTTCATATAAGGACAAATTGCCACTCACCACTCATTTTCATGTAGTTTTAATATTGATTCTGGAAAGGAGTCAACCCTTTTCAGACATGGGTAGTTTAGAACTCAACTTTCCCAATGTAACTCATTAATTGCTATTTATGTGACATATTATAGATTGTACACATATCTTTAGCCTGGTGTTTTCTCATTTTGTATTAAATGATTTGGATGATAATAGGGTCATTTTGTATTCCATTTTTTGTGTGCAAAGTACTGATTTCTGCCCATAAATGGACTCTTATAATGTTCGCCAGCATCCCAGGGTAAGCAGTGGCTTTCCCGTGTCTCCACCTGTAGCAGACTGTAGACTTTTCATACATGACTTTGTCCAAACTGGGTTTAGCCCGGATACTTTAATTGCTGGTGCCACACCTCCGGCAGTAAGCTCCAGAGTGAACAAATTATTTCTCCTGTTTGTTTTGTAGGTACTGCCATGTGACTGCCTTGAGTTTTTCCCTGGTCTTTGTACTTTTGAAAAAGTACAAAAAAAACAGATTTGCATTTCCCCGTTTTACACTGTGCAGTGTGTTGGTGAGCATAGTTCCCTCTCTTCCCTGTCTGCAGATTGGTCATTCTTCTGCCTCTTGTGTAGTTCATAGCCTTCTCTCTGCACAGTGAGCTCAGAACTGTCTTTGCGTATCAAGCACAGCTCCTTCTTTGCATGTCGGATATAGCTTCGTCTCTGGATGTTGGGCATGACTCTCTGGAGATGGTGGTGTGTGGTGCCATGGCACATGGTGTGGCTCATGGCTCCGCCTCTTAGGTCAAGGATGGCTCCATCTTGGTCTGGTGGGTATGGCTCTACACCTGTCTAGTGTGCATGTTTCCTTCTCTGCATGGAGTATATGGGTCTGTGTCCTACTGTTGGGTGTACCTCCATTTCTGATCAGTCAAGCAGGGCTCTGCCTCTGGACATTGAGCAGGCGTCCATCTCAGGGTGTTGAGCAGGCCTCCACCATGGGGCATTGATCCACCTCCGAGTGTCGAGTAGGACTCTGCCTCCGGTTGTCGAGCGGGGACACTCTTTGTATGTGGAGCTCGGCTGCTGTCTGCCAGGGGGAGTGTTATTCCTTCAATGACTGCCGGGATTGGCTCATCTCAGGCTGTTAGTTTTTGTCCCCCTCATGTTGTTGAGCATTGCTTGGTCACTCACAATTGAGCATGGCTCTTTCGCTGGTGGTCGAGCATGGCGCTGCCTCTGGCTGTAAGGTGCAGCTCCATCTTGGTATGTGCACCAGAGCCTGCTTCAGAAAGTTGCATATGCCTCCATCTAGGGGATCAGCCATACCTCTCTCTCTGGGGAGAAAGCATACCTCCCTCTCTGAAGGTTTTGCGGAGTCCCATCTCTGGATCTTGAGCAGGGTCCTGTGACTCCGTTGTTGAGCAGAAACCTATCTCTGGCTGTTGTGCAGTAACTATCTCTGCAGTTGAGCAGTGCTTGTCTCTGAAACAGGCTATGGTACCTCTCTAGCTATAGAGTGTAATGATTTCTCTGGAGCTTGAACATGTGCCATCAGCGTAGAGAGCCCTTGGCTCTGTTTCTGACAGTAGTGCAAGGATCCTTCTCTGTACACCTATGTTGCACTAATGGTAAGGGTTCCTGCTTTGGGGTGTCCACTTGGCCTTCCATGTCTGTGGCACATACTCCTTTTGATCTAGGAGATCACCATTTCTAGACTTCAGCGGATCCTTCCCAGGCTGATATCCTGTCTTGAAATTTCTCTGGGTTCTTCCTGATGGGGAGGATTTCCGACTATCTTTGTTTTTCTTGTATGGAGTACACATGCTTACAGTCCAAGACTGCCTGGACATCCCTGTATGGTGCCTACTGCACAGGGCTCTAATCACAGTTCTTTTCCCCTTGCCTTCTCATGGGGTTTTCTCTCCCTTTCTTTGCATAGTGAACTATGCCTCCTGCATGGCATGGAGGCAAAGCTTCATCGCCCCTACTGGTCCTGTCTCGGGTGTTGTCGAGGGCACTGCATCCTTGGTTCTTGAGGATGAAGGTTTCCAGGTCATGGTCTATGGTTCCTAAGGCTCTCTTGGCAACACCACATGGACTCTTGGATTTCAGAACTCTGTAAGCTTTGGTTCGCTGTTATCTCTATCTTGGTCATGGGTTGATCTATTTTTGTGGTCTAGAAGTGCTGGATGCTTCTCTGGGATCTTGCCCCTTTCTGGGATGGTGGGAGGCTCCTGACTTCCACTGTTAGTCTTCCGGGATCTTCATTCTTGGGTTTCTCCTGCCCTAATAGGGACATTGCTATGCTACATCTCATTGGTCTGGACTGATCTGGTGGAGGACAAGGAAGGAAAAATTGTCTTATCTGATAATTGCCTTTCCTTTAATCCAACCAGACTAGTCCAGATGCCGTCCATTTATGGTTTCTTCCAGTTCTGTTCCTGTTGGTATCAATCTCTGCACCTGGGCACAGGAATTATCAGGTAACACATAATTTTTCAATTTTTGATTTCCACTCCTTTCCTAACAAGTCCTAGGACTCTATTTGCTTTCTTAGCTACCACTGCACACTGAGCAGAGGGTTTCAATGTATCATCAATGATAACACCTAGATTCTTTTCCTGGGCAGGTGGCTCCTAATGTGGAACCTTCTATCATGTAGCTATAATTTGCGTTGCTCTTTCCCACATGCATCACTTTATACTTCCTCACATTAAACGTCATTCTTCCATTGGGATGGCCAGTATCCAAGTCTCATAAAATCCTCATGCAATACAATCCTCTTGCGATTTAACAGCTTTGAATAATTTTGTGTCATAAGCACAAATTTAATTACCTCACTAGTTACTCCCATCTCTAGATCAATTATAAATATGTTAAAAAGGGATATTCAAGATAGCTTCTTCCCTCTATTGTTAATACGGGGAAGAAGCACAAGGGGAAACCTAGAGATTTCCTCTCTGAATCTTAAGTGTTTTTTTTATACAATTTTCTTATAAATGCTACCTTAAATTTGAAAGTAAAACTTACATGTTCACTGATCCATCACATCTTCCAAGTTTTCTTGAAGCTAGGTCTCTTTCATCCTTTCCTAGAGAGACCCAGAATTAGTGTCCTTCTTTTCTTGCTTCTCTGTTTATAATAATGTTCCACTGTAAAAGTGCTGTGTGTTTCCTCCCCCCCCCCCCCCCCCCCCCCAGGGTGAAAGCTCCTATTTTCTCTATATTTCTGTTCTTTGCTGCTCTGACTAGTAGTTATATAGAGGTACATGCATTCTGTATGTTATTATTATTATTATTATTAGTGTAGGGTTGTTGTTTTTTTTTTTTTTACCTTTTATTCTTGTGTATTAAAGTGTTATTGTAATCTGTATTCAATTCAAGTGAAGTGTTAATTATTTATAAAAGGATCCTTGTGGAGAGTCTCTATAAACATTACACCTTTAAGGAATATAATTCCTTGTACCTATTCTAGTAGAATAAGTGAAGCCTGTAACCTTAATTTTAAAACTTAGCATTTTCATGATCAGTTGTATGTTTCCAGAGTTCTGTGGAAATCAAGTTTCTAGCTTGCATGATATGCTGGACCTGTTTATAACAATGAAAAGAAGGAAGAACCTGAGGCAGAGGGAAAATGTTGAATTCTAAGGTTCAGTAGAAGCTCCTTTTACCAAGCTGCACTAAAAAGGGGCCAGAGCTGGTATCAGCACATGAGTTTTCTGTGCACTGTGGCCACTTTTATCATGGCAGTAAAATGACTGCCTAGCCATACTTTTTTGTAATGGCCACCTGCTAATTTCCTCATTAGCACATGGCCATTACCACGGGAGCCCTTACTTCCACCTAAATGTGGGATATAAATGTAACAAACAAATAAATAAATATTTAGGAGGCGGTAAGGGCTGCCACACTGCTCCCATGTTAAGCGGGTAGCACGTGACAATGTGCCCGGAATCCTGATGAGCACAGGCATGCCTGCTCTCTGCCCATGAGCATGCCTGCCACACTGGAAAATAAAAAATATTTTCCAGCGAGGGATTAGCGCTCATTGAGCAGGAAGCTACTGCGGGACACTTCAGTGTGTCTCACAGTAGTGCTTTTTTAGCGCAGGGTAGGCCCATGCTAGGCCTATTACGCCTCAGTAAAAGGGCCCCTTATATGAGGTACATTTCAAACTAATAGAATTTGGTTTCAAAAGCTGCCGGGCTGCTTGTGTGGCCTCAGAACCACTGTTTTTGTAGCAGTACATTATAGCATATCAGCAATACAGGATGTGACCCTACACTACATCTATAAGAAATTGTAAGAATGTCAAAGCAAATGATCACCTCTACACATGCCCCAGTTCTTATACTCCAAGCAAGCCATTCCCTGACACTGTCTGGGAAAAAGAACTGGACTAGACTAACCTTTGGCCTGACCCTCTTTGGCAATTATGTAGATATTCATATGCAAAACTAGCTTTGACTCTACTTGCAGAAAAGGACACCTTTAATGACATGATGTAGAGGTGCTTTATGGGATTAAAAATTAATAGCTGTATATGAATAATTCATAAATCTGTCAAATGGTGCTCTCACTCTACTGCCCTGAATAAGATGCACTGTTCGTGTTGAATTTTACCAATATTTTGCTTAATAGTTATGTTTATGATTCTATTTGACCAGCACATTGTATTCAGTAAATCAAAGCTTTGACTGTTTGCCCTTGGCAACACAATTCTCCTTCCAGGATCAAGCAAGGAAACTAGAGATTCAACACATGCAATGTCTACTCTTTACAGCTAGCAGACTTGAGTCGTTTAATGAGGTTGATTGCTTTGCTCTCATAAAAACAACATTGAAAATGGTATGACACTTCCAATTGTCTCATGATCACGTCTCTATTCCCTGCAGCTAAACACCTAATTCTGTAATTTAATTTTGTTCCTTACATTTTAGAGCCTACTCTTCCTGCAAAAAGTAAATGAATGGCAATGCTATTTTCAATCCAATGGATCAGTGTAGGAAAGAAATTAGATGAAATGTTAGCTGCACTCCCTGAGGAAAACATCTTGTAATTATGATAATATACTGCCTCCCTCATAAGTCTGTGAAGTATAAAATGCTGCAACTTACCTATCTTTAATTAGCTATATTTAGTAGTTTTATGGACACTGAACATGCTGCCTTAATTTGAATATATTAGCATATCATTTCCATGCTTTCCTCAAGATATTTCAGTTTATTGCCATTACATTTTTGTGTCCCTGTTTATGTGGCAAGGGTATCAACAAGACTTTTCTACGGCGTTATTCCACCTGTTTTTGTTGAATAATTCAGTCAATTCGTGTTTAAGATTATCTGACTATATTGGTAGATAGATACATATAAAAACCTCACAGATGCACGTTTTCATGTTTTCTGTGGTGACCTACAGAAGGATAAAATTTGAAGACTTTTTTTTCTTGTAATATAAATTGCTCCAATCTTAGCTTAAAAAGACTTGAGCACAAAATTAATGACTCTTTCACCATCTCTCAGCACCTAAAGGCACACAGAGAAAAAAAAATAACAGCTGCAGCTGAGGAAAACTGAAAAGGGTCAGAGGTCTTTGCCTGCATCTGCATTCACTGGGAGGCAGAGAGGAGAAATAAAGGCTCACTCTTTGTTGCGACTCAGCACTATTTTAGAAAGCACAGATACTAACTTAATTACCACAGTTCCCTCTTGCACTGGAGCACTACAGACAGCCATAAATCAATACTTAAGGTCACATTGCTAAAACCACTAAAAAAAACAATCTTTTCTTTCACCCTAGCACATTGTTTACCACTTATGCATCAGTGTCGCTGAACTTCAATACTGGCTGGATAACAGCAGTGATTACAACAGGAATGAGAATTACAAATGTTAATGCTGAAACCCATAGTGGATGGATCGGCTTCTCCTTTCGCTTTTCTTCCACGTTTAATAGACTGAAATAACATGAGCCGCATGCCAATCAGTTTAAGTAAATTTGCACACATATATCCTCCTGCACCCGTTCTAAGCATGCCTGAACGTTCCCTGGACTTTGCCATTGTTTCAGTTATTAATCCGACCACAGATAAGGCGAGGGAACTGAAGCCTGTCAAGTAATAACAGGGTCTCGTTTGATTTTCAGTGAATTTGGCTGGCCTGAGAATGGGCAGTCACTAAAACAGTAAATCAGACTCCATGCAGTCCTTGTCAAATAAGCACATATGGTGGATCTCTCAGCTTCATTTTCTACATTCCTTATTTGTCAGAAGTTAAAATATATAAAGCATTTGTAAGGCTAAATGATGGGAAAAAAATAAGAAGGATGTATTGGTTGCTGGTTACAAGTATTATTGTGGGACAAAGTTTTCATAAATAAAGACTCAGAAAACAGAATACTGCTATTGGTTAAGAAAACTCGCATGAAGTTGATATAAGGTGCTTATGCAGTTGACAGTGGTACTGACCACATGATTGCTTTTTCAAAATTAAGTCACTGGGCTACAATTTATTTATTTGTTACATTTGCATCCCACATTTTCCCACCTATTTGTAGGCTCAATGTGGCTTACATAGTACCGGAGAGGCGTTTGCAGACTCCGGTGTAAACAAATACAAAGTGATGTTGTGGTAAGATAAAGTTCATATGGTACAGCCACATTAGGAATCGTACAACGGAAGAGTTGTGTTATGTCCATTTCGTACTTTAGTTTTGTTGTGTTGCAGAGATCAGGCATTTATGTTGGATCGGTAGGGTATGCCTTTTTAAACAGGTTACTTTTTAGTGTTTTCCGGAAGTTTAGGTGGTCGTTCGTAGTTTTCAAGGCTTTTAGTAATGTGTTCCACAGTTGTGTGCTTATGTAGGAAAAACTGGACATGTAAGTTCATTTGTATTTGAGTCCTTTGCAGCTTGGATTATTTAGGCCAAATAAATCATTATATAGCCAAAATTATTCATCTGAAAGCTGGTGGAACTTGGGGCATTCCTAAGGCAGTACCACTTAGACATTTAGGACCAAATTAAATAAACGGGTGCTGAAAAATCATCGCCGAGAAAAAACACGCTAAGCACTATTCTATAAATGCTGCTCAAAGGTAAGCACCATTTATACAATAGCACTTGGCACCAGGATCCACATCTAACTTTAGAAGTGAGGATTTATACCAACTAAACCCTGGTGTAAATCCTCATGCCTAAGGGCTCCTTTTACTAAGCGGTGGTAAGCCCAATGCGGGCTTACTGCTCGTTATACAAGAAGTACCGCCCAGCGTTAATTCCCACCCCTAGCGTGCCATCATTTCAGGCGCTACAAAAATTTTTTTTTGTAGCGCTGGAGTGTACCTGGTGGTAATTGGGCAGTGCCATGTACTGCCCGGTTACCACTGGGTTAACGTGGGAGTCCTTACTGCCACCTCAATGGGTGGCGGTAAGGGTTTCCCCCGAAATGGCCAAACGGCAAGTGCTTTACTTGCCGCCTGGCCTTTTCCTGTAGGAAAGCGAGATTTCCCTTTTACCAGCTATGGTAAAAGGGGGCTTCAGCACACGTGTAAAACACGCACCAATGCCAGCACCAGCCCCCTTTTGTCGCAGCTTGGTAAAAGAGGTCCTAAATTAGCTGTAGATTCCCCTTATTCTATAACAGTATGCATAAATTGGAGAAATGTCCCTGATCTGCTTATGACCCTCTTGTGGCCTCACCTTTTTTTTTTCATCTGCCTATAAAATTTTTGTGCAGATCCCAGCACCTAGAAATTTTAATTGATGCCAATTATCACCAATAATTGATTGTTAGGGCCCAATTATCAGTGCTAATTGGCTCATTAATTGTGAATGCAAATTGGGCACGTGTGTAAATTTGCATGCGTAATTTTTAGCACCATTTATAGAATTTGAGGTTAATTCATATGTAAGGCTTCTATTCTTAGGTATATAGCAATTGTAGACTACTCTTCAAAGCCAGCACCCACATTTTCAAGATACTATTTCGAATGGCACCTGAATACATGCAAGACATGCTCAAATTATCTCCAAGAAATGCAAGCACAGAAACCAGAAGTTACCTACTTCTCCACCTACCCAACTGTAGAAACACAACGTACAAAACCATCTACACAACAGGATTTAGCTACCTGGGATCCAAATGGTGGGGCTCAATACCAGAAGCAATGAGAAGTATCACTATCTACAGTGCAGAAAAGAACTGAAAACCTACCTCTTCAAAAAAATTTCTACAAACTGTCTTAGCTATTGATGATCTCCCTACACAATAAATGTAAAACACTAACGTAATTTCACCTAAATGTAAATTGTAAGTCATCTTGAACTGAAACCTGTTTTTTTAGATAACAGTGGGATACAAGAATACATATATAAATAAATTGTAAATGTAGGCCTTTATTTTCCAATTAATTAGGGGTTCTTTCAAGGTCAAAGCATCTGTGCTTACTGGTGTTTTTACACCACAGGTAATATTATCGGTTACCTTTTTCCAGTGGAATTAAATATGTAAGTGTATGTCACTTAGGAGTGATCAATGCAAAAAAGGTACAAACACTGAGTGGAGGATACAAGATAGACTGGGAAAGGTGAGTACTAAAGTAAATGGTTGCCCCTCCCCCCCTGATTTTATCCACTGAACACCTAATATAATGTTTTTGATAAAAACAAATAATCTAGTCAGGCATGATGACAAAACACTATCCCCCCAATATTCAAAAGCATTTAACTGGCCAGGATCGGCATCTAGCTGGTTAAATGCCCCATAATCAGCTATCTGCACATTTTCAGTGGGACATGGCCGGCCACAAGCCACTGAACATTTGTGGTCAGTAGTTAGCAGATAGCCGGTTATACTGCGTGATATAACTGGCTACCCTCCAATTTCCAGTGTAAGTTTGGCAGCCATATTTGGCCATGTGAATGCCAGTGCTGAATACCGTACTTGCCGGTTAAGTTTGAACCGGCCAAAAATAAGGTATATATTCAATGCTGGCCACTGGAATTGGCCCAGTATTGAATATCCGTGCTCAGCGCCGACCGCAGTAGTTAACCAGGCTAACTTCTGTGGTCTGAATATCGGGCCTTATAAATGTTACAATTATACAAAAGATCGCCTCTAAACTGAAATAAATGTAGATGGGTCTTTGTTCAACTTAATTAAAATTAAAAAAGGGAGGAAAAAAGAATTTGAGTAACCTCACACAGACATTGAACTTCAAGCTTTTAAAGGTTACAGACAAAAGTTGGGAAAGAAAAGAGAGGTGCTGTTGCTGTAAGGTTTCAACCTGCTGGATGAGGATTGGAAAGTTCCCTGTGCGGAATCGGAAAGAAATACAGAGATCATGGATGCTTCTCAAAGTGCTCTGCTCAGACAAATGGTGGTGGAACCCACGAGGGAGAGAGTGACGCTGGATCTGTTGCTCACAAATAGGGAAAGTGTGTCAAATGTCCAAGTGGGTGCCCACATGGGCAACAGTGACCATCAAACAGTTTGGTTTGGTAGAACAGCTGAAGTGGAGGGCAACCACTCAAAACTCAAAGTCCTGGATTTCAAACATGCTGACTTTAGTAAAATAGGGGAATACCTGAAGAAAAGGCTGATGGGCTGGGAGGACATATGAGAAGTGGAAAGGCAGTGGTCCAGGCTGAAAGAAGCTATAAATATGGCTACAAACCTTTTTATAAGGAGAGTAAATGAAAGCAAGAGAAAAAGGAAATCGATATGAAGATCTGAAGGCGATAAAACAGTGTGACAAGCAGTGCTTTTTTTGTGCCGGTACGCAATGGTACGGCGTACCGGCACCTTTTTTTGCTCCCCCCCCCCCCCCCCCGCGACACTCCGGGCGAGTCCTGCACTTAGTTTTTTTTTTAAGACTCAGAACGCGCGAACGATGCAGCCGGCAGCGATTGAAAGAGGCTGTCTGGGCTGGCGTCTGCATCGGAGCTTCCCTCACCCTGTGCGAGTCCCGCGAAACAGGAAGTTGTAACAATGAAGGCGGGACTCGCAGAGGGTGAGGGAAGCTCCGACGCAGACGCCAGCCCGGACAGCCTCTTTCAATCGCTGCCGGCTGCATCGTTCGCACGTTCTGAGTCTTAAAAAAAAAAACTAAGTGCAGGACTCGCCCGGAGTGTCGTGGGGGGGGGGGGGGGAAAGGATTGGGGAGAGAAAGAGGGAAACCAACAGAGGGAAGGATTGGGGAGAGAGAGAAAGAGGGAAACCAACAGAGGGAAGGATTGGGGAGAGAGGGAAAGAGGGAAACCAACAGAGGGAAGGATTGGGGAGAGAGGGAAAGAGGGAAACCAACAGAGGGAAGGATTGGGGAGAGAGGGAAAGAGGGAAACCAACAGAGGGAAGGATTGGGGAGAGAGGGAAAGAGGGAAACCAACAGAGGGAAGGATTGGGGAGAGAGGGAAAGAGGGAAACCAACAGAGGGAAGGATTGGGGAGAGAGAGAAAGAGGGAAACCAACAGAGGGAAGGATTGGGGAGAGAGGGAAACCAACAGAGGGAAGGATTGGGGAGAGAGGGAAAGAGGGAAACCAACAGAGGGAAGGATTGGGGAGAGAGAGAAAGAGGGAAACCTACAGAGGGAAGGATTGGGGAGAGAGGGAAACCAACAGAGGGAAGGATTGGGGAGAGAGAGGGAAACCAACAGAGGGAAGGATTGGGGAGAGAGAGAAAGAGGGAAACCTACAGAGGGAAGGATTGGGGAGAGAGGGAAACCAACAGAGGGAAGGATTGGGGAGAGAGAGGGAAACCAACAGAGGGAAGGATGGGGAGAGAGAGGGAAAAACAGATGGAAGGATTGGGGAGAGAGGGAAAGAGGGAAACCAACAGAGGGAAGGATTGGGGAGAGAGGGAAAGAGGGAAACCAACAGAGGGAAGGATTGGGGAAAGAGGGAAACCAACAGAGGGAAGGATTGGGGAGAGAGGGAAAGAGGGAAACAGGGAAACCAACAGAGGGAAGGATTGGGGAGAGAGGGAAAGAGGGAAACCAACAGAGGGAAGGATTGGGGAAAGAGGGAAACCAACAGAGGGAAGGATTGGGGAGAGAGGGAAAGAGGGAAACCAACAGAGGGAAGGATTGGGGAGAGAGAGAAAGAGGGAAACCAACAGAGGGAAGGATTGGGGAGAGAGGGAAACCAACAGAGGGAAGGATTGGGGAGAGAGGGAAAGAGGGAAACCAACAGAGGGAAGGATTGGGGAGAGAGAGGGAAACCAACAGAGGGAAGGATGGGGAGAGAGAGGGAAAACAGATGGAAGGATTGGGGAGAGAGGAGAAAAACAGATGGAAGGATTGGGGAGAGGGGAAAAACAGATGGAAGGATGGGGAGAGAGGGGAAAAACAGATGGAAGGATGGGGAGAGAGAGGGAAAACACAGATGGAAGGATTGGGGAGAGAGGGAAAAACAGATGGAAGGATGGGGAGAGAGAGGGAAAACAGATGGAAGGATGGGGAGGGGGAAAACAGATGGAAGGATGGGGAGAGAGAGGGAAAACAGATGGAAGGATGGGGAGAGAGAGGGAGAAAAACAGATGGAAGGATGGGGAGAGAGAGGGGGAAAAACAGATGGAAGGATGGGGAGAGAGAGAGGGAAAACGGAAGGATGGGGAGAGAAAGAGGGAAGACGCTGGATGGAAGAATGCAGAAAGAAATAGGGGAGACACTGGAAGGATGGGGAGAGAAAGCAGAGCTGCTGGATGGAAAAGGGGAATAGAGAAAGACTGGAGAATAAGAGGAAGGGGCATGAGGAGAACAAGGGTGAGGAAAAGATGAAAAGCCACAGGTAGATGAAGGAAATTAAAGAATGGATAGTAAGCATGAATTAAATCTGGACAGAGAGAGAGCCTGAAAAATATTGAAGAAAGCAAAGAAAAAGGAGTCAAAAATGACAAATGGCACAGAAGAGTTAAGCGAAAACAAAGGAAAGCAGAATCACAGACTGGGACCAATATGGAAAGAAAAACAGTCACCAGACAACAAAGGTAGAAAAAAATCATTTTATTTTCATTTTAGTGTTTGTAATATGTCCAATTTGAGAATTTACATTGGCTGTCTTATTTTGCACTGGGTATACTGGAGCTGTAAGAGCTTACAGAGATTATTTATCATGAAAAAAAATCACGTTATTTTTTTCTCCTATAGTACTATAATATTTTCAGTGATGTCTGTTTATATGCGCCATGGCTGGTATAGGGAGTGTGGTTAATGTGGGTGTGGCTATCATAGGGGTGGGGCCATATGTGGTGACCCCACCCATAATGAGTACCGGCACCTTTTTTTCTACAAAAAAAGCACTGGTGACAAGGCAGAAGGATGTTAGGCTGTATAGAGAGAGGTGTGACCAGCAAAAGAAAGGAGGTGTTGATGCCCCTGAACAAGTCATTGGTGAGGCCCCTCCTGGAGTACTGTGTTCAGTTTTGGAGTCTGTATCTTGCTAAGGACGTAAAACGACGAAGCGGTGTAAAGAAAAGCTACAAAAATGGTATGGGATTTGCATTACAAGACGTACAAGGAGAGACTTACTGACCTGAACATGTATGCCCTGGAGGAAAGTAGAAACAGGGGTGATATGATACAGACTTTCAAATATTTGAAAGGTATTAATCTGTAAACAAACCTTTTCCGGAGACAGGAAGGCAGTAGAACTAAAGGATATGAATTGAGGTTGAAGGGGGGCAGACTCAGGAAAAATGTCAAGAAGTATTTTTTCATGGAGAGAGTGATGGATACTTGGAATGCCCTCCTGTGGGAGGTGGTGGAGAGGAAAACAGGAGCAGAATTCAAACACATGTGGGATAAACATAAAGGAATCCTATTCAGAAGGAATGGATCCACAGAAGCTTAGCGGTGACTGGGTGGCAACATCGGTAATTGGGAAGCAAAGCTAGTGCTGGGCAGACTTCTACTGTCTGTACCCTGAAAATGGCAAGGACAAATCAAGGTCTGGTATACTTATAAAGTAGCACATACAATGAGTTTATCTTGTTGGGCAGACCGGATGGACCATACAAGTCTTTATCTACCGTCATCTACTATGTTACTACGTAACGCCTGCACTGCAATGGTTCCTATCTTCAATCCTTGATCCTTTAAAAAACCTCCTTATTTTACTCTTTTAATCACTTTTTAAATACTCTTTAAACCATCTGAAAAAAAATTGTATTTTCACACAAAATAGACAATCTTTTTACTAAGAGAACTTTTAACACACCTCCATGCAACCTATAATCTTTTAAATTGAAAATCAGTTACTTAGCTTTCAAACAAAGCCCGATCCAATGGGACTCATGTCACCAGTTAAAATTGGCTTTATCATGGTCATTAATCATGGGAACTCATGATGGCATATCTAATCTGCAATGGACAAAAAAGATAGCAAAAATCACAATCACATTAAAAAAAACTCCATACCTAGAGCTCCACTCTCATCTCTCCCTACATTCCTCCCCGGGATCTCCATTCACTGGGTAAATCTCTCTTATGTGCACCCTTCTCCTCCACTGCTAACTCCAGACTCCATTCCTTTTATCTTGCTGCACCATATGCCTGGAATAGACTTCCTGAGCCGGTACGTCAAGCTCCATCTCTGGCCATCTTCAAATCTAAGCTAAAAGCCCCCCTGTTTTGATGCTGCTTTTAACTCTTAACCCTTATTCACTTGTTCAGAACCCTTATTTTATCATCCTCACCTTAATATTCCCTTATCTCTTGTTTGTCCTGTTTGTCTGTCCTAATTAGATTGTAAGCTCTGTCGAGCAGGGACTGTCTCTTCATGTTCAAGTGTACAGCGCTGTGTACGTCTAGTAGCGCTTTAGAAATGATAAATAGTAGTAAGTAGTAGAGCACACTCTGAGTGCTCTAGGTATGGCTTAGCAGCAGGCTACAAGGTGAAAAATGGCACTGTAACTCACAGACACTGATGCATGCGCTTAAAAAGTCTGTTGTGTTCAGCATAGCTCGCTGAAAAATTCTCACAGAAAGTAACTAGCTCAATCAATTTACTCTTAAAAAAGTATAAAAATGTTTTTATCCTTATAGAAAAAATATGAACTAATATTAAAAAAAACAGCAATATTTATTCATTTCTTAATCAAAAAGCATGCTCGCTATGGTCCTTTTTTACCAAGCTACGGTAAAAGGGGGCCTGCGGTGGCATAGGTGTGTGGATTTGCCGTGCGCTAAGGCCCCCCTTTTACTGCAGTGGAAAAGAAAAAGAAAACGCCATGCAGAAAGTGCAGGGAGAGTACTTACTACCACCTATTTATATGATAGTTAGGTTTCTCGCGCTAGCCCAGCGGTAACCGGGTTGCACACAGCACTGCCCCCCAAAAATGAAAATAATTTTGAAGCGCCAGAAATGGTGCATAGTGGGGGGGGGGGGGGGTTGCACTACTGCTGGGCTCCTGCTGTAGCCTGGCGGTAGTGCCAGATTCCCGTGCAACAAGCCTGCGGTAGGCTTGCTGCGCCTTTGTAGAGGGGCTCCTAAAAGCATTATCATGTTATAGTGTTCTACGGGTGCTACATATACATAGTAAATGATGGCAGATAAAGACCTGAACGGTCCATCCAGTCTGCCCAACAAGATAAACTAATTTTATATGGTATGTAATACTTTATATGTATATCCGAGTTTGATTTTTCCCTGTGTTTCTCAGGGCACAGACCGTAGACATGTTTGTAAAATGTATGTATGTTTTACTGTAACCCATCTTGGGATAAGGCAGGATATAAATATGATATATAAATAATAAATGAAAATGGATCTGATGCTGGGAGGATGGGGCTAGAGCCTGATGCGGGAACTGGGGATGGGCAATGGCAGAGGGTAAGAAGGGGGTCAGAGTGAAGGTAAAGAGGGAGAAAAGAGAGAGTGGAGTGGACCAGAATGGAAGGAAACAGGTAGGGAAGTGGTGAGAAGGGATCAGAATGAAGGATAAGTGGAGGAGTGGCCTAGTGGTTAGGGTGGTGGACTTTGGTCCTGGGGAACTGAGGAACTGAGTTTGATTCCCAGCACAGGCAGCTCCTTGTGACTCTGGGCAAGTCACTTAACCCTCCATTGCCCCATGTAAGCCGCATTGAGCCTGCCATGAGTGGGAAAGCGCGGGGTACAAATGTAACAAAAAAATAAAAAAAAAATAAAAAGGGAAAAGTATGGAAGGAGGCAGGGATGAAACGGGGGAAGACTGGAGGGATGGAAAAGTGTACAGAGGCACTGGAAATGAACAGATGAAAGGGAGAGATATAAGGGAATGAGGACACTGGGTGGCAGGTAGGAGAAAGAGGCTGGATACCAGGAAGTTTTGAATGACAGGTAATGAGCTGGGGTTGGGGTTGGTGAGGGATTGAGACTTGGAGGAAGACAAATGAGGGTTGGGGGAGGGGCGAGAGTGGAAGATGGAAAGCTCACAAGTAGGTGAGATGTGAAAAAGGGAACCCAAAGACTAGTGGGTGAGAGAAGGGGAGAATGAGGGGTAAAATCTAGCTGCCGAGTGGATAAGCACAGATGAGAAAAATAGCGAAAAAACAATGAGGGGGAGTGACCAATGTCAGATACAGATGTAGAGAGAAAAGGATTGCATATTACATATGTAATAGTTTGTAATCTAGCTCTCTTCATAAATTTAACATCTCTTGCTGCTATTAAAGAGCTATTCCAGAATTTTACAACCTTGTTAAATGTAGAACTTAAGCGCATGCTCATTACCCACTTTTCTCATTACTACTAAATCGCACAGGTAACTATTAAGGTCTCGGTGTTGGCTATGCTATTACCACTCATGGAGACGTTTAAAAGTTCACTTAGTAAAAAGGTTTTCTATTTTGTGTGAATAAATCCAATTTTTTGGATGGTTTAAGAAGTGTTTAAAAAGTGATTAAAAAGTAAAATAAGGAGATTTCTTTTTTTTTAAGGAATCAATGATTGAAACCAGGAGCCATTGCAGGGCAGACTTTAAAAGCTTGAAGTGCAATGTCTGTTTGAGGTTGCTGAAATCCTTTTTCCTCCCTTTTTTAATTAAGTTGAACAAAAATCCACCTACAATTCTATTGAGTTTTGGGGTGGGGGTGGATGTTTTATTGTATCTGTGGTGTTATACCTGTGATCTCCTTGTTTTCCTTTATTTATTTATTTATTTATTTATTTATTTAATTTATTTGTTACATTTGTATCCCACATTTTCCCACCTATTTGCAGGCTCAATGTTGCTTACATAGTACCGTAAAGGCATTCGCCAACTCCGGTATGAACAAATGCAAAGTGATGTTGTGGTAGAATAAGGTTTATGTGTAACAGACACATTAGGGAATCGTAGAGAAGAAGTTATGTTTATATTATTAGTACCCTATAAATGTTACCCAGAAAACAGAGATGTGCTTCTCCTGGTTTGTGTCAAGAAATAAGATTTACATGTGCAAGAATATAATCTATGAGGTCCTTTTACTAAGCTGTGACATAACGTGGCCTTAGCGTGCCCTTGAGCTGGTTTCCCCCATGCATTAAGGCTATGTTATTGTTACCACAGCTGGAAAATGGCCAATTTTCTATTTTTTGTATTAATGGCTATGCACTAATGTTACCTTTATTACACAAATACTTCTAAATCCGAAAACAGGATAAGGGTCCCACAATTGCAATCAACAAAAAAAAAAAAAATCAAAGTATGGGATCCTTAAAGAATCATGAATAAACAACACTTCACTCTTAAATCTCTTCAAAAAATGGAGGAAAAAGCCTCACAAAGCCACAATAGGCTTAAAAAAGCTCAAGGCTTAAAAGCCCAAAATGCTTTTTTGCTTCATCACAGGCAAAAAAAAAACCTTGCTTCTATGTACCAGGGGCCGACTGAGGGTGGTCTGGGCTCCCAGGCACTGAGGATGGTCTGGACCCCCCACCCAGCCGCTGCCCACCACGCCCTACTGCCCATGTAGGATACCTGAGGGGTCCTGGTAGTCTGGTGACCTCTGCGGGGGAGGGGGGATGTTCTTTCCTATCCTCTGCACTGCTGCTATTCACCTGCTTGTTGGCGCTGCCATGTTTTCAAAATGGCGGCTAAGATTGCCCACAGTAGTCTCGCGGATCTCGACAGTCTCATGAGACTTCAGCAGGGAGTCTCGGCAGCCATTTTTAAAATATAGTGGTGCTGGGCGGGGGAGAATAGCAGCAGCCCAGCAGGCTGAGCAGAAAAGAACATGTGTGCCCCCTCTGCTGAGGCCACTAGATCACTAGCAGCGCGCTGGGCATCCAGGCAGAACCTCTGGGCCCCCTAGAGCCTCTGGGCCCTCGGGTACTGCCCGGATGCCTGAATGGTCAGTCCGCCCCTGCTATGTAAACTGTCTTCATATTTATAGCAAACTATTTAGCAAAAAAATGCTTGCACTTAACTTTGCATTGAAGTCTGTTTCTCCTTCAGTATAGACAGTACCGACGATGGCCAGACTTTCGAGTGCAGCGTCAGGGTCACAAGGTCAAAATTACTGCAAAAAAGGATAAAAACAGATTAATAAAAAAAACTAGACAGTAATAGCACAGCCAGCTTAACTCAAATTTGCTCACATTCCCCCGGATTCTATATAGTGCACTTAGATTTATGCATCAAAATAGGTGTGTATTCTATAATACTGCACGTAACTTAATTGGCTTAACAAGCTAATGAACGCTGATAACAGCACTTAACAAGCAATAACAAGCACTAATTGGCAATTATCAGAATTTATGCACGGAAATCACTAAGCTTCTGCTATAAAGAACTGTGCCTAAATTGAAAAGCACACAGTTTAAAATAAATGTGTGTAGTTTAAAAGGGGAATGTTTATGGGCATTTCGTGGGTGTGCTAAAATGTCCATGTGTAATTACAGAATATGGGTGAGTGTGCCTAAATATACTTGCATGGGTTTACACCAGGTGTTTATTGGCGTAAATGGGCACGCGTAGATTTAGGCGCTACAGTATCAACTAAGCATATTCTATAAACCACGCCTACATTTTATAGAATACACTTAAATCCGCCTGGATTTTGTAGGCACCATATATAGAATCTGACCCATAGCGCTGTTCTTGAGCTTCGCTGAGGTGGGAGGCAGACCTTTATTACATGGCCATTACAAAAATTAGGGGATCTTTTACTAAAGCTTAACTCAAGTTACCTGCAGCAGGGCCCATAGGAATAAAATGGGCACAGCTGCAGATAATTCAAGCTAAGCTTTAGTAAAACACCCCCTTAACCTGTTAGCACTTACTATAAGAGCAGTTGCTGCCACCCATATTGTACGAGGTAAGGGCTCATGCAGTTATCCTGTGCTAAACTGTTAGTGTACTAATATGGTTGTGCTGTTTAGTGCAGGAACGCCCACTCTCTGCCCCTCCCCCAAAATATTTTTTAGCACACGGATTAGTGCGTGCTAATGGGGCAGCTACTGTAAGATGCCTGAGTGTGTCCCACGGTACGCCATTTTAACCTGTGTTAGGCGTGCATTGGTGTGTAACAGTTTAGTAAAAGGGTTCCTATATTAGTGTTTCAGACTAGAGAGTAGTTGGATTAAAAAAGAAAAGAACCTCTTTTGGACACAAAATTAGTGTACTAAGGGGTTTTTTGTTGTTGTTTTTTTCCCTTTTCAGCTAAAGTCCCTTAGCAAGCTTCTTTCACATCTAACATCCTACCTCTCCCACCTTAGGGATCCATTGAACCATATGCGCATTCCAACACATTCCACTAGTAAATTACTGCTAGGGTATAATTTCTCTCCAGGCTCCAATAGACATGTTTTTCAATGCTGAGAATACACTACAGAAAGAGAATTTGAGCTCCATTGTAGGTATAACTTGCTTCTCATGCTTTGTCTGGTTTTTAAGATCTGACTCCTAGGAAACTGGCTTTACCCCAAACAAAGCCACTTTTCAGACTATGCTGTTATGGATCAGCAATCCTACTGCATTTTTTTTCCATGAGAATTCTCCTTCTGCTGCTTCTGTTTACTGCCCATTTGAAACCTGCTGCATCCCCATTTTTAAAACCAGAAATCAATCAAAAAGGTATGAAGTTAACAACCATTCAATACCATACAAATCACTTCATATATTTCATGGTCAGCTATGATATTAGCCAGAACAAATAATCCAATTCTTGAAACCAAGTTCAAAATTTATGAAATAATGGGGAGGGAAAAGCCTCAGACAGTGCAGGACACTTTACAATTCAAACCTCTCCATCAAGAACATTTATTTCTTAATTTTATCATTCAGTTTTTATAATTGTTTAATCAAAATTGTCTTTAAAAAGTTAAAGTCAATTTTGGTTAGGAAAGGAGTGGCGGATAGGGTGCAGAAAGTAGCGATGGATCCGGGGGGGGGGGGGGGGGGGAGGCGTTGTTTTAGCAGAGGTGACGATGAAACAACATACCTTTTTAATTTTCACTGTTTATGCCCCTAACCAATACGATAAAACTATCTATAGGAGGGTGACTAACCTTCTCTTACAACACCAAAATGTCCTGGATAGTGGGAGGGGACTTTAAAGCGGTGTGGGATCCCATTTTGGATAGATCTAACCCAAATCCAGAAGCGTCTTATCACACTATTAAAGAACTGAGACAATTGGCGCATGTGATGGATTTGGTTGATGTTTGGAGGGAGCTCCACCCAACGGAGTCAGACTATACTCACTTATCTAGAACTCACTCTACACAGGCCAGGATAGACTATATCATGGTTTTGAAAAAGGATTTTAGTAAAGTAGTGAAAGCAGAGTTGGGACCCTATGTTATTTCTGATCATGCTTGGGTATGGATGGAGTGGTCCTTGGGATCTTTGGGTGGTGACCGATATAGATGGCAATTCCCAGTGATGTGCTGGTAAATGTTTAACAACAGGCTCTCTCCCCGGTCCACGTCTGCGCCCCCCCCCCCTGTCCACCTCTGCACCCCCCCCCCCAAATTGCAGAGCTGGCTATAACTGGGGAGAGAGCCTGGGGGGGGGCAATGTATTACTCCAGGAAAAAAATATTTTATGATCCCAGGTTCGAATCTAATTTATGTTTAATGTGGGATAAAATGCCATAAATAAGTAAATAAATATAAACTTTTAATGTTGAGCACCTGATTCTCAAAGTGGACATATTCCAAACACTATAATGAAAATAAAATGATTTTTTCTACCTTTGTTGTCTGGTGACTTTGTTTTTCTGATCATGCTGGCCCAGTATCCGATTCTGCTGCTATCTGTCCTCTTAACTCAGTTTCCAGGGCTTCCTTTCCATTTATTTCTTTCCTTTCCTCCTTTCTTCTTCATTTCTGGTCCTCCATAGACTTGACTGTCCAGTGGATCCAGCTTCTGCCTATTTTATTCATACATGTGCTGTTTTTCTCCTCTCTTCCTTTTCCCTCATCTCATCTCCTTCCTCACTCTTCCCTCCCCTCCATCCAGGTCCAGCATTTCTTTTCTCTCCCTTCCCTCTCCATCCATCCATCCATGTCCAGCAACTCTCCTCTCCCCTGCCCCCCATCTAGTCATCCATACCCACCCAGCGATTCTCTCCACTGTCCTGCCCCTCCTCCAGCCATCCATACCCACCCAGCAATTCCCTTTGCTCCTCTGCCCCACTTCCAGCCATCCATACCCACCCAGCGATTCCCTTTGCTCCCCTGCCCCACTTTGAGCCATCCATGTACCCACCCAGCGATTCCCTTTGCTCCCCTGCCCCACTTTGAGCCATCCATGTACCCACCCAGCGATTCCCTTTGCTCCCCTGCCTCCGTCGCAGCAGCTGGCGCAGTGAAACCCCATCTCTAGCCTTCCCTTCGTTTCCTGTCAGTGTCCCGCCCTTGTGGAAAGAGGAAATGATGTCAGAAGAAGGCGGGACATTGACGGGAACGAAAGGAAGGCTAGAGATGGGCTTTCACTGTGGCTGCAGCGACGGAGGTAAAATCAACGATTTAAACCCCCCAGAGCGGCAGGAGGTGAGGTAAGTATGGCTTGTGGCGCCCTCCTGCCATGCTTACCTCACTTACTGCTGGGTTGCGCCGCCCCTGGGAGCCGGCTCGCCTGCTACAACAACCGGCTCGCAAGAGCTTTAAAAATTTAACAACCGGCTCTTGCGAGCCAGTGCAAGCCAGCTCCAGCACACCACTGGCAATTCCCCTTGGACCTATACAATGACCAGGGCCTCCGGGAACATTTGGTAAGCTGTTGGAAGGGGTTTGTAGACACTAATGCTGCCCATGAGTTAGACCCCGTTCTTTATTGGGAAACTGCAAAGGTGGTATTACGGGGCAAGATAATTAGCTACTCCTATCATGTCAAGAACACTAGGGACAGAGAGATCTTAAGATTGGGCGCGCAACTGCGACGAGCGTGGCAGCGTTTTTGGGCCTCTAGAGAGGGACGGCATTGCCAACAAGTTCTAGATATTCAGGTGGCGCTGAACTCATTGTTACACCAGAGAGCTCTTAAATCTCAGACATATTACATATATTTGCTATACAGACAAGGAAACAAGACGGGCAGGTTATTGGCTAGGTTAGCCCGCCCCAAGGGAGGGTCTCCAAGGATTCTAATTCAAGATAAGAGAGGTCAGAGAGTGCACTCTGATGAGGCCATTGGCAAGGTTTTTCTTGATTGCTATCATGAGCTGTATGCCGCTCCTGATGAGGAGGGATTACCCGGGGAGTTGTATCTAAATAATATGACCCTTCCTTCTCTGACTCAAGGAGATAGAGATCTCTTGAACTCTCAGATTGAGGAGGAGGAAGTGATGATTGCAATAAAGAACAGTCCGTTGCTCAAGGCTCCGGGGGAGGATGGTTTTAGGGCGGAGTTTTACAAACTAATGGGAGAGGAGGTGATTTTCCCTTTAACAAATTTCTTTAACAAGGTAATAGACTTGGAGGTGTTGCCTCCCTCTCTGACATTGGCGAATATTGTAGTTCTACCTAAGCCAGGCAGAGACCCGCTGCTGCAGCAATCTTATTTATTTATTTATTTGTTACATTTGTACCCCACATTTTCCCACCTATTTGCAGGCTCAATGTGGCTTACATAGTACTGTAATGGCATTCGCAAATTTGGTTGATAACAAATACAGGTTGTATTGTGGTCTAATGAGGTAGGTGTGTATAGGCAGCATGAGGGTCAAAGGGAATGTGGATTGTATATTGTTCAGTAAGATCATTGGTTATGCTGTGTTGCTGGGTGTGGGGATTTACGGTGGATCGGTGGGGTAAGCCTTTTTGAAGAGGTTGGTTTTTAGTGATTTCCTGAAGTTTAAATGGTGATGGATTGTTTTCACAGCTTTTGGGAGTCCATTCCATAGTTGTCCTCTTATGTAGGAGAAGTAGGATTCGTAAATTGTTTTGTTTTTAAGTCCTTTGCAGTTAGGGTAGTGTAGGTTTAGGTATGATCGTGATGATCGGATTCTCTTCCTGGTTGGTAGATCTATGAGGTCTATCATGTATCCTGGGACAACTACTACTACTATTTAGCATTTCTATAGCGCTACAAGGCGTACGCAGTGCTGCACAAACATAGAAGAAAGACAGTCCCTGCTCAAAGAGCTTACAATCTAATAGACAAAAAAATAAATAAATAAAGTAAGCTCAAGGTACCTGCATACTGCTGCGATGGACCTGAGTATTGCATTTGAGGCTGGCATAGAAGCTAGCAAAAAAGTTTTTTTAAAGATTATTTTTGAGTATGGGAGGGGGGTTAGTGACCACTGGGGGAGTAAGGGGAGGTCATCCCCGATTCCCTCCAGTGGTCATCTGGTCAGTGCAGGCACCTTTTTGATGCTTGGTCGTGAAAAAAAAAATAATAATAATAATTTTATGGACCAGGGTGCAGATTTTGAAGATGATCCTTTCTTTGATTGGGAGCCAGTGCAGCTTTTCTCGGAGGGGTTTGGCACTGTTGAATCGTGTTTTACCAAATATCAGCCTGGCTGCTGTGTTTTGGGCGGTCTGGATTTTTTTTGTGAGTTGATCTTTGCATCCCACGTAGATTCTGTTGCAGTAATCTGCATAGTTTAGGACCATTGATTGTATTAGGTTTCGAAAAATTTCTCTCGGGAAGAAAGGTTTTAATCATTTAAGTTTCCAAATTGAGTAGAACATTTTCTTTATTACGGAGTTTACTTGGCTCTCAAGGGTAAGGTTGCGGTCGATTGTGACTCCGAGTATTTTTAGGCTGTCTGAGGTAGGGAGGGTGTGTCCTGGGATGTTTATGATTATGGGTTTGTACTTGTTATAGGCCTAACTCCCTTTTAAACTTTGAGGCTAAGCTAATAGCGAAAATCATGGCGAACAGAATGGCTCGGGTGCTCCCTAAGCTGCTTCATGAGGCACAGGTGGGAATTGTGCAGGGTCGTTCGGTCATGAAAAACCTCTGCAGAATTTTAGCATCTTTGGAATTTATGGAACGCCACACCGCTCTGTCGATTCTTATTAGTTTTTACGCAGAAAAGGCATTCGATAGGGTTCGTTGGGATTTTATGTTTGCTTCTTTAAGTGCTTATGGTTTCTTGGGCCAGTTTTTGTTGGTTATTAGGGCATTATACTCAAAGCCTAAGGCACGGGTATTGGTGAATGGGAGGGAATCGCCGTCTTTTTCGGTGCACAGAGGTATGAGGCAGGGATGTCCTCTCTCGCCATTGCTATTTGTTTTGTCTTTAGATCCTCTTAGAGAGATTATGATGAACCCTGATATTCAGGGAATCAAGATGGTGGCACAATGTTTTAAAGTGTCAGCTTTTGCCGATTACATCCTGGTACATCTGACAAACCCTAGAGAATCTCTAACTGTGTTATTGGACTCCTTTCGGGAATATGGGGATTTTGCAGGGCTTCGGCTGAACCTGGAAAAATCGGAGGCCTTGCCATCCTCGCCCCAGGTGTGAGAGTCATGGGGACAGGTATTTCTTCTTAGGTGGGAGGTAGATTATTTTACCTATCTTGGAAATAAACTAGCTACTGATACTAGGAAACTGTATAGATTAAATGTGGGGAGTTTATTGGAGGGTACCCATCGGGCGTTGGCAGGCTGGAAGGATCTTCCATTGTCTTTGATGGGGAGGATAAGTCTTTTGAAAATGGTTCCGTTTCCCAGATGGTTATACGTGCTTCAAGTGCTTCCATTGAGGTTACTTCAAAAAGATTTACAAAGTATATACCGGTTATTTAGTAAGTTCTTCTGGGCGGGGAAGAAGCCAAAATTGAAAATGGCATCTTTGGTGGAATCTTGGAGACAGGGAGGTATGGGGGTTCCTGATCTGAAATTGTATAACCAGGCGTGTCTGCTTCGCCATATGGGAGATTGGTTTGAAGATATTCAGGAGCACACTCCGGTGGATTTGGAGGAAGAGTTTTATGTGCCTTACTCTTTCTATTATCTGTTGCACTGCAAGGTGGCACAGTTGCCAGGGCAATTTAGATACAGTGTACTGTTGGGCCCCCTTCGGGAAACGTGGAAGGTATTAATGGGAAGAGTAGGAGGGCATATCAATATTACAGATCAGCTTCCCATTCGGGGGAATGGGTTGTTCTCCCCTGGGATGGATAATTCCACTTTCAAAGCTTGGGAAAGAGAAGGGATTTCCCTGTTAGAACATGTGGTAGGGGAAGGAAGGAAGATGCTCTCTTTGGAGTATCTGTTAGGTCAGGTGGGTGGTTCCTGGAGGGATTGGTTTGCCTATGTGCAATTGCAACACTACATCTTTTCTTTGGATAGGTCCCTACTAGAGATCAAGGTGGAGGTTTTGATTGGGGAGTTTTTTTGCTGAAGTAGAGATTCGAGGACTATCAATCTCACAACTCCATGGAGCTCTGGTGAGGTACTTGACTCTGAAAGATTTCTCTCCTCTAAAAGCTAGATGGGGAATGGACTTGGGGATGATGCTGGATCACTGGGATGTATTGGCCTCCCTTAAGGGGATCTATAACTTAACTACTGATGCGAGACTCAGAGAGTGTGGGTTTGAAGTGATTTTGAGAGCATTTATGCCCCACATCCAGGTGACTTATATGGGAGTTGGACGAGATTCATCTTGTCTAAAGTGTGGGCATCCGCGCCATACTATACATCACGACTTCTGGACGTGCCCGAGGGTTCGGAGCTTTTAGGAACAGATTAGGAGATTTTTGTCTAGACTATTGGGCCGGGATGTCCAGGAGTCGGTAGAACAATTCTTGCTGGATGTCCCGGGAGCGTTTCGTCCTCTACCTAGGGCCGCAACTCTCTTGAGCCGTAAGCTATGTCTGGTGGCACGGAAAGTTATCTTGCAATATTGGATCTCTCCAGACCCTCTGGCCTAGTGACATTGGAGGAATCAGATACATATTCTGATCTCTTGGGAGGCAAGAGAAGCAAAGGGAATGATTAGACGAAAGAAGTCATTTTTGCTTATATGGAACCCCTATTTGAACATCTTAAATTCTCGTGGGCGCAGTCTCATCATTAATAATCTATAGGAACGGAGGAGAGGGAGGAGGACCTTCCCCCTCCTGTTTTTTTTTCTCTTTTTTGGAGATCTCTTATTTGCAAAGGGTTTTCCCTAAAATGTCAGCAATAAAAATGTTGAACACAGCTAGTGGGAGGGCTGTGGAGGGGGGGGGGGGGAGAAGTGGTTTTGCTGATCTGTTAGGGCAATACCTCGGGAGGGTCATAAGTGCCAAGACCCTGCGAGGCAACAATACTGTCTCTTGGGGAGAGGGCAGTTCAATTTGGTAAGGGGGGGGTGTTGTTGGGGGGTGAGAAATGTTACAATATTTGGATCTAAGTATGAATGGCTTAAGGGAGGGGAATAAAGGGGGGGGGGAGAAAATGTAAAAATGTATGATGGTATATTTGTTATCCTGTTACCCACCGGTCCATTTGGTTCTTCACTGGTTGTATATTGAGAATGTTGACTACCAAGTTGGTTGTACCATCAATAAAAATGTTGAAACATAAAAGTTAAAGTGTTCTAATAAATTAAAGGGCCTGTATACTAAGCGGTGTAGGCGCCTACATGCACCCAATGTGCATCAATTTTGAGTTACTGCCCGGATTCCATGTGGCCCTTGCGGTAATTTCATTTTTGACGCGCGTCCGCTACGCATGTCAGAAAATATTTTTATTTTCTGGCATGCGGTTGGTAATCGGGTGGTAATCGGCATTTTACGCATGTAGACCATTACCACCCGGTTACCGTGTGAGACCTTACTGCTAGGTCAATAGCTGGCGGTAAGGTCTCAGACCCAAAATGGAAACGCAGCAATTTTCATTTTGCCGCTCATTCATTTTCGGCAAAAATTTAAAAAGGGCATTTGTTTTTACAGGTGCACTGAAAAATTATTCTATGCACGTCCAAAACACACGTCTACACTACTGCAGGCCATTTTTCAGCATGTCTTAGTAAAGCAGCCCCTAAAGAATTTCAATAACAGCTACTTAGCTTTGAAGGCAGCAATGCTTCATATTTAAAGGAATCAATCCCTTTTAACGCTGGCCACCATTTTGAGGGACCTATCTGCTGCTTCAGAGGGCAGTTTTATTCAAGTGTGCTCTTTTGCCTAACACTTCTAGCTGAATTTTGATTAAACAATTATAAAAATGGAACGATAAAATGAAGAAAAAAATGTTCTTGATGGGAGAATTTTTTTTCTGCCAGGCTTACGTGTCATAAAGTTTGAATTGTAAAGTGTTCTGCATTGTCTGAGGCTTTTTCCTCCCCATTGTTTCATAAGTTTTGAACTTGGTTACAAGAATTGAATTATTTGTTCTGGCTAATATTATAGCTGACCATGATATATATGAAGTGATTTGTATGATATTGAATGGCATCCCCATTTTTATGCATAGCAAGGGAAATGTGAAACACATGTAAAATTATCCTTCATCCCTTTATTAGTCCACAGTCCCCCTCTCTTATCCACAGTTCTTTCTAGAATTCAGCCTATGTGTAACTTTAAATCAGTCACTAGATGCCACTGTTTTCCAATGACTGGGAGAACAAGACCTACAGAAATTAATTGTGCACAACATCTGCAATGGAAAAGCTTACATAGAAAACAATGTACAAGCAAATCATGTGCAAAAAGCACTGTGGAGCTGTTGATGTGAAGGGATACATTTTGGAATCTGTCAAAAATCCCACAGTGCTTTTTGCATATATTTTGTCTGCATAATTTTTTTCTGTGCAGTTTCATCCCTTCCAGAAATGCAGGAATTCAATCTTTAAGCAGAAGACATGGCACTTCAAAACTGCACAACTGACTCACAATTTTGTCACTGCTGTCTCCATTTGACCTGATCCTTAATCTGACTCTTAGTCTACAATTCATATTCACGGTGATTTAGAGGACCACCATTGCTGAATGTGTTAATACAAACTGGTGCTGACTTAATACGGCTTGATTTGTACATATAACAGCTAATTATTATATACTCTGCTTTTAATTCACTAAAAATGAACATGGTTTCTGGATTTCGAAAAGAACAAAGAAGTAGCTGTCATTAAAACAGGACAGCTGTCTACTAACCTCTGAATAATGCCTGTCAAGAATCAATGGTTTCAACCTTTATCCCCTCCGGTCAGGGATAGATTTCAAGAACCAAGGCACTGTGTGTGGTAGGATTCCTCCTGGAGCTCACCCTGGTCCTCCTTCCTCACATAAGCCAGCAGCAGTAGAAAAAAAGTCAGCATGGGGCATTTAAGTCAGAATGCATTTTCGGATTTTGTGGCCTCCTTACTGCTTCTCTATGCATGGATTTACTGTTAGAAAAGAAACCCATTTAAAGAGTATGTAGCTTCAGGGCCTGTGACTGTGTGCCAGCTCACAGACTCACATCAATTGTTTTATGTTGACACAGAAGCCAGTTCAACATCTCAGCTGATGGCAAGCATGGATGCTGAAATGGTATCATAGTGCCTTCAGATACTGGTTCTAGAGGCAGTCAGTTAAAGGCCTTTCTATTAAGCCATGGTAACATTTAAAGTTATCATAGCTTCATGCGGGACTTTACAGCGTGGAACCTGGAAATTTAATGCAGCAACTATTGGGGGGGGGGGGGTATTCCCAGCACTTGCCACTATAGGTGCCATGTTAAATTTGCAGAAACTGTGCAGAATAGTGCTTGAAGTTAATACGGAAACACTGATATTAAGGAGGTGGTAAGTGGCCTTGTGCTAACTACAAAAGTGCCAATTAGTGTGTTTTATTTGCAGTGTACTAATCACAAAACACCTTCCAGGCCCATTCTCCACCCATGACATATCCCCTAACACAAAAAGCACTTGGGGCTAGATTCACTAAATGGTGCCTGGAAAAATCAGCACTCAATGCTATTCTATAAAGGGTGCCCCAGGATTAGTGTCATTATAGATGAGTGCCTAGCGGAGATTCTTATGCCTAACTTTGAGCATGAAGAATTATGCCAGCTGAAACTTGGTGTGAATTCTGGCGTGCAACTTGGGTGTGCATCCCCAACATTCTATAACACTGCATGCAATTCATTGGAATGCCCCTGACCCATCCATGTCTGTCCCATGGCTGTGCCTCCTTTAGGGTTGCAACTGAAACAATTTGGATGCAAATTGTTATAAAATCATGTACATCCAGATTACTACTACTACTACTATTTAGCATTTCTATAGCGCTACAAGGCATACGCAGGCAAATCTAAATTAGTGCCAATTAACATCAGTAGTTGATTGTATACAGCCAATTACTGATTGTTAGCGGCTTGTTAACTAATTTATTTGCACATGGATCTCAGGACTATATACAAATTTAGGCACCATATATGGAATCTGGAGGTTAATGTACAGTTTACCGTATTGTAAGTGCGGGTACCACATGTTAAATGATTAACGTGGTTTAGTAAAAGGGTCCCTAAATGGTCTATGATTTAATCCAGCCTTCATCCAAGCACGTACTTTCTTTTTGAAACATTGTTATTGGTAGCTTAGAAGCAACAAGTACATCGACATAACACAACAGGTTTTGTCCTGAAAAAAATATAAATGTTGTTGTCTGAATTAGAAGTAGGCAACCACCTATTATTTATTTTTGGGGATTTATTGGCTGCATACAATCAACTATTGATGTTAATTGGCACTAATTTAGATTTGCCTGTGGATCTGACTGTGCATGATTTCATAACGATCTGCATCCAAATCCTTTCAGTTGCAGCCCTAAAGGAGGCATGGCCATTGGAGGGGCATGGGTGGGTCAGGAGCATTCCAATGAATTACACGCAGTATTATAGAACGTTGGGGAATGCATGCCCAAGATGCACGCCAGAATTCACACCAAGTTTCAGCTGGTAGAAGTCCTCATACTCAAAGCTGGGCATGAGAATCCCCCCTAGCTACTCTTCTATAATGACACTCATCCTGCACAGTTAAACAAGATGTAAGGAAGTGGTCTAAGTTACAGTGTGTGTGGCAAGCTAGTCCAGGTGCAGAATGGTGTATAGTCAGTCACCTTATGTATTAAAGGCTTGGGATTATAACATCCATGACTGTGGGATCCAGTTTAGTGACTAGTGGTATGTTGTGCACCACCATGCAGAGGTCCTGGGTTCAATTTCCAGGTCAGGTTTTTAACTACCCAGTAACTGTGGCACTGGAGATGTTAATCAATCAAAGATGAAACTTGGGGTTCACATTAATTAGGTTCCAAAAGGAACCATAGTATGTGCACCAAGACAAAGCACTATCACTGTTATCACTAGGAAATGCCCCAAGTAGTTGCAAATGAATGCTCATGGTACCATAAGCTAATAGATTTGGGGCTCTGCTGATCTGGAAGCCCAAAGAAGTGGTAGAAAACCGAGGGACAAAAACGAAATCACTATAGGTTCTGAAATATGACAGAAGTACAAGTGTCAAAATGATCAGGTGTGACTGATATGTAATTGCTTCATGACACTCACATAACTAGGGTTATCTAGCTCTGCTAAGTAGGGAGTGAATCACATTCAAGAACAAGAGAAAAATCTAATTCCAACAAAGTGGACTTTTGAAAACCATTTCTTAACAAGCCAGCATTGCCCAGGCATTTTGAAATGAGATGTTGAATTTTCAGTCCTTCACTTTGTGTGCTTCCTCCTTAGTACATGTGACTCTCCCTGTGACTTTGAATACATCACTTAGAGGTCCTTTTAATAAGCTGTGGTATGCACTAACGCGTACTTATTGCAGGTTAAAATGCACTACTGTGGGGCACACTTAAACGTCCCGTGGTAGTTTTGGGATCTGTGCACTCTACCCACATGCTAAAAAATAAAATCAATTTTTTAGTACTGAGGGTGGAGAGTGGCATGGCTATGGTAATTGGTTATTCTGTGGGTATTGCTGTGCACTAAATAATTAGCACAGGATTATTGCATGAGCCCCTATTGCCTACAAAATAAGTGGCACTAACGGCCATGTACTAATGGGGAAATTAGTGCGTAGCCATTATTGGAAAAAATAGAAAAATCTGCATTTTGTTGGCAGTGCTAAAAGTGGCCTTCTCAGTGCAGGGGAAAGACCTGCATTGAGGCTATTGCAAGTAACTTTTTGTTCCTGCTAATGGAATAGAGAAGTGGCCTAGTAGTTAGAGCACCAGTCTTGCAATCCAGAGGTAGCAAGTTCAAATCCCACTGCTACTCCTTGTGATCTTGGGCAAGTCACTTAACCCTCCATTGCCTCAAGTACAAGCTTAACTTGTGAGCTCTCCTGGGACAGAGAAATATCCAAAGTACCTGAATGTAACTCACCTTGGGCTACTACTGAAAAAGGTATGAGCAAAATCTAAATAAAAGGGCCCCTTAATCTTCCATTGCTTCAAGTTTAAGACCTCTAGGGGAGGGAAATGCCTATTATATTTGTACATAACTCACACTGAGATTAGATTTTAAAAGGTAATGAAATATAAAATCCAAATTAAATTAGTCAGTGTTGCCTGACAACATCAGATGTAAAAACCTGTATCTTGAAACAAAGTTGTCCGTCTTTATAAAATTAGAATATTTCATTTAAGAATGAAAAAGTGTATACTAAGGATGCGCACATGAAAAACGATTTGGTTTAAGTTCATGATTAACCTTTTTTTATCTGAGTATCAGAGCTTTTTTCAGTTTGTTTAATTGGGCAAGAGAGGCTCCTGTATGGTTAAACTGCATAGTCTGGCCGAACTACCAACACTCGGTTGCACTTCAGCGGATGGTGCCACTGAAAGTCTGCTCTGGCCACTGAGGTGCTATCTGGTTAATGCCAGGACACTCTGAGGGTACAGTTGGGGTAGGTCCAGAAGTTATATGGACACCACAGATATTGAGTGCTGATACGCAGATAGTTAACTGGGCATACTGAACTGTATAAAAGGCAGCCTTAGCTATGCCTAGTTAGCTATGCAGGTACAGCACTGAATATCAGCCATACCTGGATAACTTCTAGGTGCCACCAAACACCCAGATATTCAGGGTCCAATGTTCAAAGCAAACAGGGCTTGCCGTGTTTAATTTAGACTAGTTTTAGCCAGTCTAAATGAAACATTTGTCTGTGTGCAATACAATGACAGGAAAGTCAGGCCGTGACTTCATACCCTGAAATCCTTCTCTCACAAACAAATAAATCATTGGAGATCCAGTGGGCCTCCTCGACCAAAAAGCTGTGACCATCGTGGTCTAGTGAGCCCCACATACCCGTTGACGGAGGAAGGAGGAATGCCTACATACACCCTGCTGCCTCTGGGCCCCCTCTCATGAAAATGGCGGCACCAACCTCCCTTGCCCAGTGCATCCTGGGATGCACTGGGTGGGCATAAATACCATTGTGATATACCGAGCAAGGGTTGAGGGTGGGCCTGTGAAATAATACAGTCAGACTAAGGTGTAAAAATGAAACAAGTGTTTTATTAACAACAACAAAAAAAACCCTGAGGCCTGTTACGTCACAGGACCAGGAACAAAAGATGAAAAGTCCCTGACAGGGCTCAAACACAGCCTTTAAGCTCTTCTTTCTCTCTCTGAGTTCCAGGTCTGGCTCTAGCCAGACCTCATGGCAAGGCATACAAGTCTCTAATCAAAAGTGGCTTACCTCAGCCAAGTCACGATTGCTAGATAAAAGTTGTAGAGGCATATGTTGGGGCATCAACCCGTCCTTTCCTGGGCCTTCTTAACCCAGTCTGACCCTACCTTTTATACTTCCTCTTTCCTGTACTTTTGGCTCCACCTCTCCTGTCTCACTTCCTCCCTGGGCAGGATCAATGGATTTAATTTGGCTCAGGCTATCTGAGGGACTGTCCTTAAGGGTGAGGGTCAGTGTTCCATATAACCGTTCACATACTCTCCCCCTCTGTTCAACCCTGCCTGGTTGAATACCTGTCAGATCAGGGTCCACCTCCTGAGAGAAAAAAAATCAGCATTGGCGTGCTCGGCCCAGCCAATGTCTCACCTGATAGCTGAAGGGCTGGAGGCTAAGGAACCAGCACATGATATGCGCATTTGTGTCTTTAGGTTGAGTTATCCATTGAAGGGGTTGATGATCAGTGACCAGCAGGAAGTGTCACCCCAATAGATAATGGAATGTTTCCAGCGCCCATTTGACTGCTACAGCCTCAGTCTCAATCACCGCATAATTCTTCTCTCTCTGAAACAGCTTCCAGGTAATGTAGGCCACTGGCTGCTCTTCCCCATCTAGTTCCTGGACCAGAAAGGCCCTGAGACCAACCTCTGATGCATTGGTCTGCACGATGAATGGCCAGTTGAAGTCTGGGCTGACCAGCACCAACTCTGAGCAAATATCCCACTTCAGGGTTTAGAAGGCAGCATCTAGCTCTTCATTCCAGTGTATCCATTCTAGAGCCTTCTTCTGTAGCAAATGTTTCAACTGCTTCTCTCTCTCAGGGGGTTCTTTCAGTTCCATATTAAGAGCCCATCATAAGCTTCCATTAAGATTGAAACAGTGAGCTTGGACTGAAAATAAAATGGTTTAAAATTCCATCTCCCCTACTGCTATGGTTACCCTCAGGTGAAGTTGTTCACTCATTACCTACTGTTTTCGTCTTGTCTGGGGAATTAAGTGGATCAGTACCACAAATCTGAAGGTGCAGACATATTTTTAAAAGATATTTGGAATTTACTGCTTCTTGGGTCTCATAAAATGCTTCAACATTTTTTTTTTTTAGTAAAATTTCTTCTTTCTCCCAGGAGACTGTAGATAAGTTAACTGAGGTGGATTCTCAGTTAAAGAAAGTAGATTCATGTTCTACAGCTTTGGCTTCTCAGTCCAGCTTCCTGTAATCATCTGCCACATTATTTGTGAAAGGTGGAGGGGCATAATCGAAAGGGGCGCCCAAGGTTTCCTCAGGACGTCCTCATAGGACGTCCCGGCTAAGGGGCGGGGAAACCCATATTATCGAAACAAGATGGGCGTCCATCTTTCATTTTGATAATACGGTTGGGGACGCCCAAATCTTGACATTTAGGTCATCCCTAGAGATGGTCATCCTTAGACTTGGTCGTTTCTGATTTTCGGCGATAATGGAAACTAAGGATGCCCATCTCAGAAACGACTAAATGCAAGCCCTTTGGTCGTGGGAGGAGCCAGCATTCGTAGTGCACTGGCCCCCTGACATGCCAGACACCAACTGGGCACCCTAGGAGGCTCTGCAGTGGACTTCAGAAAAAGCCCCCAGGTACATAGCACCCTTACCTTTTGTGCTGAGCCCCCCAACCCCCTCAAAACCCACTACCCACAACTGTACACCACTACCATAGCCCTTACGGTTAAAGGGGGGCACCTAGATGTGGGTACAGTGGGTTTGTGGTGGGTTTTGGAGGGCTCACATTTACCACCACAAGTGTAATAGGTAGGGGGGATGGGTCTGGGTCCGCCTGCCTGAAGTGCACTGCACCCACTAAAACTGCTCCAGGGACCTGCATACTGCTGCAATAGACCTGAGTATAACATTTGAGGCTGGCATAGAGGCTGGCACAAAATATTTTGAAAGATATTTTTTGAGGGTGGGAGGCGGTTAGTGACCACTGGAGGGAGTAAGGGGAGGTCATCCCCGATTCCCTCCGGTGGTCATCTGGTCAGTTCGGACACTTTTTTGTGCCTTGGTCGTAAGAAAAAGTGGACCAGGTAAAGTCATCCAAATGTTCGTCAGGGACGTCCTTTTTTTCCATTATGGGTCGAGGACGCCCATGTGTTAGGCACACCCAAGTCCCGCCTTCGCTATGCCTCCGAAATGCCCCCGGGAACTTTGGTCATCCCTGCGATGGAAAACAGTTGGGGACGGCCAAAATTGGCTTTCGATTATGTCAATTTGGGAGACCCTGTGAGAAGGACACCCATCTTCCGATTTGTGTCGAAATACGGGCATCCTTCTCTTTCGAAAATAAGCCTGATAGCTTACTTTTACACAGACAGGATGAGCTTCTGAAGAATGTGTTTAAGGGAAGGAACTTGTGCTTGTTAAACTTTCCATTGACTCATCTATTGGCACCTTTATTTCTTTTGAGAAAATATTTTCAGGTTTTTCAGATGTGAATTTAATATTGATTTCCAATTTGTACTATATTTCCTTTAATAAGTTACTTGAGAGTTAGGAGGGGGAGAATCCTGGAGGGGATAATTTAGATTTGGCAGCTGCTTTTTTTTTTTTTTTGTCCTCAAAGGGATATCCCTACCAGGGCTACACTCCTCATCACTTGTCTTATGAAATGGATAAAATAAATATTCTTATTTTTTTTTCTTTTTTAGTAAGGGGTTTCTGTTTTGCGGACAAAAAGTGAATGTACTCTCCATCTTTCCAGGACAACCCAGATGTGGAGGACAGCTTTCAACTTTGAAATATAGGGCTTTGAAGCTGGGAGCAACTTATTTCATTAGATTTCCATGTAAGTGCTTACTTACATATCAGGGGAATAAGTATATATATTTTTCTTATCTGCTTCAATTAGAAAATTTCCTGAGGGATAAATGAAGGTACATGAAGGTTATTTAGATGTAAGCTTACGGTATTATGTAAGCCACATTGAGCCTACAAATCGGTGGGGAAATGTGGGATACAAATGTAACAAATAAATATAAGTCCAACGAAGCAAACACCCACAGAAGGTGAGCTCTCCACAGGAAAACCAATAGGGTAAAACAAACAGTGGATCCAACAAAAAGTCCTCTCACAGTTGTGCCATTGTGAATAAAGACCTTGTTCAGGAAGACACTCATTGTGAGAGGACTTTTTGTTGGATCCACTGTTTGTTTTACAAATAAATATAATACATTTTGGGGAGTCATTGTAATGTCATTTAATGTTTACAGCTTCAGATGGGTCCTACTCTCTCTGTAAAGTGGGCTATGTATTGATTTTTTTCTCTTTTTCATTTTTTTTGTAAATTTTAACATTTTCATTGATTATGTTACTACTATTTCCTAATTACTTATATATCAGTCTTGAAATAAAAAAAAAATATATAGATACATATGTGGAAGAGGCAAAACAGCAAAATAGAATAAAGATCTCACATCAAGGGGAAAAAAGCAAAATAGCACAAAGATTTAAACTTAGACCCCAAAGCACTAGGAGAGGGTTTATATCACTTAGGGGGTCTTTTACAAAGCCAACACGGACTTACCACCAGCCCAACGTGGCCACCGGTGGTAGTTCCGGTTAGAGCGTGTGCTATTTCTAGTGCTCCGGGAAAGTTTGATAACCCAGTGGTAATCGGTCATCACCATGTGCTGCCCAGTTACCGCCGAGATACCATGGGAGCCGTACTGCCACCTCAATGGGTGGTGGTAAGTGCTCCCTGCCACATGGCCATGCGGTAAGAGTTATCTTACCGCATGGCCATTTTTTTTGGAGGGGGGTGTATTTTACCGGCTGCAGTAAAAGGGGCCCTGACGTGCGGGAAAAATGGCTTCCGCTGCTACCGCAGGACCCTTTTTCCAGCAGCTTAGTAAAAGGACCACTATGGACCCTGTTTACTAAGGCAAACTAGCATTTTTAGCGCATGCTAAAATTAGTGTGCACTAAGCACTAGAGACACCCTTATATTCCCATGGGTGTCTCTAGCATTTAGTACACGCAAATTTTTAGCAGGCACAAAACACTAGTGTGTCTCTAGTGCAGCTTACTAAACAGGGCCCCAGTTTACTTATTTAGCAAATTTGTGACTCACTGCAGGGTCAAGGCGAAGAATAGGGAACATACATAATTACTACAATACAAGTACATACCAGACTTGGGTGGCTTCGCATGCACAATTTCATCATGCTTTATGCCTGTAGTTTATAATGGCAGAAACCCGCATATGTGTCCTTATAGAATACCATTTAGTACCATGGATTTTCATGCTTCATTCATGGTGCCCCACTGGGCACCTTTTACAGAATTGCCCCCTTAGTTCACCAGCCCTTCTTTCACACCCTCACAATTCTTCTAAAATATGATGCCCCCTAACCCCTGCTTCCTATACTGTTTGAGCCAATAGAAGAAGATGTGTAGGCGTGCCTTGGCCTGTGTTTTACTTTTCCCCTGTTGATTGAGATTTGACTGCTGCTGTACACTGAGCAGGGCAACCAAAGCACCTAATGGTTCAAAGCAAGAGAGACAGGGCAGAAGGACATAACCCAAGGCACAGCTGCTCACTCCTTTCTTTTAATGGTACAGTTGTCCAGTGAAGCAGGAGAGACAGAGTTGCAAATATGTAATCCAGGCAACCGCTTACTCCTGGACCTGACTTAGAGGGTCTTTTACTAAGTCACACTCAGGTTTTTAGCGCACGCTAAAATTGGGCATGCGCTAAACATTAGAGATGCCCATGGGAATGCATTTTAGTGAACGCTAAAAAAGTGAGCGTGCCTTAGTAAAAGCCCTCTTAGTTTTTAGCCTCCCATAACAAGTCCAAAGTCACCGAATAATTTAGATTTGGCAGCTTTTTGCCATTCATGTTACAAGGAAGGTGTATGATATTGAGGTCCCTGCAATAGCCTAATAGTCATAGCAGAGTCCTTGGTAGACGTGCTATCTTTGAAATCTGCAAACTCAAACCTGAGATCCTTTCTCTGGAAGTAGGATTCAGGGTTCAATTGCTTTTAGAGGTTGCCCTTTTTTGTTTGCTACTCCTGTTGTTTCAAGGGGAAAGGAATGGGATTTGGGTTAGGTTATGCCTTTCTCAGTAGGTTGAGGCAAGTTACATTTAGATGTAGAAGGTATTTCCCTGTCCCCAGCGGGTTTACAATATAAGTTTATACCTGAGGCAATGAAAGATTACGGGACTTGCCCAAGGTCACAAGGAGAAGCTGGTTCTCAGTTTACTGCTCTAACCATTATTCCTCTACCGTTCAGCTGTAATCATGCGGTATTTTAATATTTTAAAATAGAATTAGTGCTTGTAATCTCTATATTTTAGACTTCAGTACATTATCCTGTAGTTCAACAAAAGTACATGAGAGTCTTTTTTTTTTTTTTTTTAAGTCCTTGAATGATAGCACTTCTTTTCACTGTGGCTGATTAGCAGAAGTCGGTTCTTATTATCAAAGACAACTGTCAGCTCTCCCTCTGCTCTTTAAATAAATACTTGTGCTAATTGTAGATAGCAGTAAAATACAAGACCAAATGTTTGAAAACTGGCAAGTACATGAAATGGAATAAACAAGTTGCGGTAGATAAACAGGGCAGAGTGCTGCTTTTCTGTCACTCGTCGCTGCGCGTAATGAAGGAACTCATGCCATATGACTGTGGCTTGCCTGGTAATATATGCCAGATACCTATAATTTATTACCCAGAGCGATTGCTTCATGAGTTGCACTTCCTTTCAAACTGATGCTGAATTCGTTAGCTGGAGATGAAAAAAAAAGTGACAGGTTGATAGTGGTTTCTTATCTGCAGGTTAAACATTGCCAGAATAATTCATGGTCAGACAACTGTTAGAACCGTAATGTTTTCATAATGCAGCTTTTCTGAGAGATTATTTTGACACAATTTTGTCCTCGAGGATTAAGTCCAGCTGCTATTAACACTAAGCTTAAGTATCCATTTATCAAGCTGCTGTTAAAGCTAACTGTTTATGTTTTTTTTTCTAAGCCCATGAAAACCACAAAGTATTCAGGTACCATGACCTTACCCTAGGCCTGCTTCTGAGCTTTGCAAGATAGCATACAGCACTGAGGCCTATTCAGAGCTGGACAACAACCCATGGAACTTGTCTATGTCTCTCATGCTAACTGATAAATGCCAAAAGGCATATAGAGGTCCATGCTTTTAAAATTTAGGTGGACCACATAGTAAGAAAGCACAGGGAATCATATTTTTTTTGAAAGGAACATTTTCAAACATACCTTTAAAATAATCTACATTTTGAGCGATATTTAATGATAATGATTCTACCTAATGCTAAAAATTATGACTAGGTTTATTTACATTCTATCAATAGAAAAGTAATTTTAAAAATATAGGGGCCCTTTACTAAAGAGTATTAGGCACTTCATCTGCTAATTGGCATGAATTAACGTCATTTTTACAATTAGCATATGATAATTTGCATGTTAAGGGCATTTTGTGTTGGGGGTATAACTTAGATAGGGCATTGGCAGAGAATGGGCTTAGAGAGTATATTGAAGTTACTGTGTTGCAGCTATCGCATGCTAACCAACAATTTTGCAGTTAGCAAACAGGAGGTGCTAAGTGCACCTGTGCTGTGACCAGGATACTGCGTGCTAATGTACATTTTAATGTGCAACCTGCAAAAGAAATGCTGGACATACCCCCTAATAGATGTTGCATTACATTTGCACCTACCGCACGTTGATTTTCTGCATTAAGTTGTGGTTACTGCAAAATTTAGCACATCTTAGTAAAAGGATCTCATAGTTTCCAAACGCTGTTTAGGGAGATTTGTTTAAAAGTTTTGCTCAGAGTAAAAATGTGCCTCTGGTATGAGTCATATTGGTGGTTTGCCCCTTAACCTTGTTTTTACTACCATACATGAAGTATTACAGGAAACTACTGTAACATCTGCTAATGTTCCCCAAATTGTAAACAGAGTTCCTGAAAGCAGTCACTGCAGTGTGCTATGACAAAATATTCTTGTTAGATTTTTACTGGAGAGAGCCTGCTGGGAAAACTTCATGCATTTCAACTTCTGTCAGCTACCAATAATCACACCGCAGTACACAGTCAGTTATTTATGCTGTATTCATGAAGACATGTAGACAAGAGCGGTTTGTTATTTTATCCCAGATGCTCTCTAAATCTGAAAATTTGAAACAGGAGAGGATCCAAGATGGTGCTGGATTCAGTCCTCTCTGCTCTATTTCATTTTCAGTATTTATCTTTGAATTGTTTTGATATGGTGAAGCGCAAGGGCAAAATGAGAGGTTTTCTCTCTGAGCAAACCTCCCCCAACCTTGCAGTCTTCCATGGAGTGTTTTGTGACTCAACCATCAAATGTCCTTAAGCGAGCCTTACTGGTGTTCAGTGTTACAGTGAGCCCCAGGGAGCTATGATTGCCTCATCCTGACCCAAGACTGATGGAGAGTACAAATTCATTGGTGATGTGGCTGATGTTAAAAACTGAATAGGAGCATGGCTTGGTAGAAGAGACTTCTACTGAAAGTCATTCCAGAGTTGTGGGAGGAGAACAATGGTTTGATGGAGTGGAAAATGCAACCTTACAGGGATGATTGTATCATACCTGGTGAGTGGAGAGAAGAGGAAACATTTTCAATTTTTCTTGTTTTCCATGTAAATGCCTAGCTCAATATGAAAATAATCATTATTTTTTATTGTTACATTTGTACCCTGTGCTTTCCCACTCATGGCAGGTTCAATGTGGCAATGGAGGGTTAAGTGACTTGCCCAGAGTCACAAGGAGCTGCCTGTGCTGGGAATTGAACTGAGTTCCCCAGGACCAAAGTCCACCACCCTAACCACTAGGCCACTCCTCCACTCCACTTCTTTGACCTCAATTAACTTAAAGCTTTTCTTGAGAATAAGTGACAGGTTGTACAATGTGGGGTAATTGGGATGGAGGGGGGGGAATTGTAATCATTATGGGGTCCTTTTACTAAAGCTTAGCATGTGCTAATGGACATTAGCGTGTGCTAAATACTGAGAGTCCTATTTTATACCTGTGAGCCACATGGCAATTAGCACATGCTAATGTTTGTTAGTCTGCACTAAGCTTTAGTAAGAGAGCCTTATGAGGGAGTGGGTAGTATAGCAAAGAGCATTTTCTCACTGATATTGCAATTAAGCCATCTTACAGCAGGAGGCAGTAGCTCACCGATGCTAAAAGTAAGTCAACTTAGGGTAGGTGGGACAACCTTGCTGAGTCAATGGGGTGGGGCTCAGGAAGGGAGGTATTTGAATGTCCTGAGGCAGAATATATTTGAAGAGGCTCTGCATGAAGAGAACTTCAAGGGCTTGGTGAGCGGGGCTGCATTACTTAGAAAGAGCCTGGGGAAAAAGAATGGCATTAGGAGAGAGTGCTACCCTGCAAGTGACAGAAGCAGAAGCAGACTTGAAGTTTATCTTACAATCTGATAGACAGTGTGACTTGGGAAGTCAGGGTCAATGTGAAATATTGAAACTAGAATTCTAGGGATTCCAGGAAAAGACAAAGTGGTTGGGTTGCCTGGTAGAGGGACAACCAATTATGGGTCCTGGACCTATGAGAGCAGGCCCCAGGAGAGAGAGTTTGCAACTATAAGAAGTGGCTTGGTATGTTTATTTATCTCTGACCTATGGAGACAACAGGTTACACAATTCTCTGCATATAAATAACTATTTTGCTTTCACCTTTAACCCCTGTGTGGCTGTGTTTACTAAGGGCCCAGGCTTGTCCACAGAGGCATGTTACGACATATTGCAGCAGTGGTGGGATCTGAGCTTCTGTTTTAAAGAAGCTGACTTCACCTATCTCCAGGGATTGGGGCCTTAATACAGCTGGGGGGGGGGGGGGGGGGGAGAAAATGTTAGCAAGGCTAAAGAGATTGGCTCTGCCTTAGAGATCTAGGGAACAGTGGCATAGCTAGGGAAGGCACAGGGGGAGCGGTCACTCCCCCAAACACTTTTTAGGAGAAAGTGGCACCTATGCCACTAACTTTTACTCCCGGCTGCTGCCTTTTTCAGTCCGTGGCAGCCTGGAGGAACCACAAGCTTCCCTTGTCTTCTCTTCACTGCCTGACTCGTGTCGCTGCCTCCCCAACTTGGCTGCAACAAAATGATGCCATGCACTGGACCACAGCCCTATGTGCACCACGACCACCTCTTCTGATTTCCTTCCTCCAACCCTCCAAGATGTAACTTCCTGTTTGGGAGGGGGTGGAGCAGAGGAAGGAAACTGACAGAGGCACCAGTGGCACACATAGGGCTATGGACCTGCGCACAGCTTCAGTTTTGTTTCAGACAAGTTGGGGAGGCAGCGGCGTGAACAAGGAGCTTGACATAAAAAAGTTGAAGCCATTAGGTAGGTCTTCCTTTCTCTCTTCTCTCGTTTACTCAAAACAAAGCAGGCAAACCTAGGAGCTACTCTATCTAAGTTGTAATTTTTTTTTCTTGTTGATAGCACTTATATTTTTAATATATTTTATAATTAAGTGTACTTCTACCCTTGTCCTACTCTGTATTGCTCACTAGAAGCTGTAGTCCCATCCCCGGAGACTTATCAGCCTCATTGGGATTACTTCTGTCTATATGCTACTGTATATTCGTCCCGGAGTTGTATTCTCTTTTCCGGAACCTTATCAGCTTCCTTGCACCTACTGTTACTCTATTTTCCACTCTGTATATATTCCCAGAGTTGGTACTCTCCTCTCCGGAACCTGTAAGCCACATTGAGCCTACTGCTATGTGGGAAAATATGGGATAAAAATGTAATAAATAAATAAACAAATATGCCGGCTTGTGCAGCAGGATGTACACAGAGGAAGAACTGGTTTCATTGGTTCATTTGTTCTACATTTTAAATCATTGTGTCTTTTGGAGGGACTGCTTATAGGGACTCTCTGTATTCATGCAGAGAATGTTTTTTTTTTCACCTAGTACAGAAGCACCTGATTCTCATAACATGATGTCTGTTTTGGTGGCCAACGATCAGATTTACTATTTATAAGCACAGCTTTTAAAAAAAAAAAAACATTATTAGGTTGAAAACTGGGAGCAGTTAACATCTGTTTTTGTATTCCTGTGCCTACATCAAAAGAAAAAGATGGCATATGGGAACTTGCTCCTTTTGTTTTGTGAATTGCAGTGGTATATTACAAAAATGCACTTGCTTTTTTCATTACTACTATTCGCAGAGAGCTTATGAATAATGAGGGAAGGGCTTCTTTCATGCAGAAGTTCTGTCCAGTCAGTCTAAATATGCCACCAGTTCAGCACCCTATTAGGTTCGTTCAATAGAAAATAAATCTGTTGGCTCAGGCTGCTTGCTATGTGCATATTCCTTTCATTATTGCTACCAGTATTACATATTAAGAGCATTTGCTTTAAACTGTGTTTTAATTAATTTATCCAGTCCTTAGATGAACATGGTTTTGCTTTTTAAACCCAAAGGTGAATCTTAAGGGTGGTTGAACAATTAGCTATAAACTGTGTTGCTTCTTTGGACTGCTTTGGGTCCTGCTAATCTGTACATCTGCTGTCAAGAATTTTAGAAAATGGAAATGAGAAAATAAAAATTAAATGTTGGATGTACACTATAGAAGATGTTGTTTACTTTAGCAATGTGTGTATAGATGCCTGTTATGGTGTGTGCATATGATAATATTTGAATGTCTATATTTACGGCTATGATTTCTGAACTTGCAGCATCATTAAAGGACAGATTTTTAAATGCCCAGTTGAGTATATATGCTAATCTCAACTTTGCCAAATGTTTCAGACATATCCATGTACTTGATCCCATGATATAACTGAATTCTATTATTCTGTTTCGCTGTATTTTCAAATGTAAGCCATATTGAACTCAAGTTTGCTTGGGATAATGTGTGATATAAATGCAAAAAAAAAACCCAAATAAACAAAAATCCTGTATCATCTACCTTTTTAAGACACTGCCTATCCAGCTGGATGGTGATGGCACAAGAAAAGCAAGTTTGGTTCAGTGAAATAAGCTGTTCCTAGTTGGGCTCTAGTATTACTATATTGAAAATGCGGTCATACCATGCCTCTGTGTTCTACTAATAAATGATTAACTAGCTTTCTTGAAAGAATTATATAAACTTTGGATGCATGACTAGAACCACAAACATACACTTATTTATTCAACATCACAATTCCTCATGTTCAACCACAAAACAACCTTTTATTGTGGATAGTGTTTATTGACCAGATAAACAAAGATAAGAGTTTTTAGTCTTGGCACAGTATAAGTCATCACAAGAACAAAATATATTAAAAAAATGAATTGCATTAGGGGCTTATAGCCCATTTAGTTATGTTTAAACAAAAGAGATCTGCATGAAACAAAATATTTATTTTTATTTTGACTTCTAAAACTACTTGTTCCTGAAATATGCCTCAAAATAGAATAATCCATTTGTGTATCTAAAATGTAAACTTCTAAAAAACAGATGAAGTGAAGATGTGATCCCATGTGCCCAATGAGAGTTTAATTTAATCTTATTTCCAATTAAATTCAATATATTCCACCTTTGTAACACTAGGCTTCCAGTTAGCTGTTGAAGAAAAAATAATAATACAGAGATCAGGACTCTGCAGAGGATTTTGCCTAATATGGGAAGCCTAAGTCTAGCAGATCTTTCTCCGAGGAGTCCTATTGTCAGAGGAAGAGGCTCATTCTTTTCACTAAAGGAGTATCATGTTCCATCCCTCCCCAATTCCCTTTAGGGATCCTCCACATGTAGTAGATCCACTATCTTTAATTCTATCAGGTTCTCATCAGGAATCCTTCCCTTTACAGTACCTTTCCCAAACCCCTCTTCTCTGGTTCTTTTTTGAAAATTTGGCTCAAGTTGGATCTAGGACTGGAATCTGGAGCCAGGAGCCTTCATTTATTACCATGCCCTATTTTATATTGCTCCCCCCCCCCCCCCACACACACAATTTACATACTTCGGGCCTCAGCTAAGTCACAGTGCCATATGCCAGTGCTCCTTCCATCACCTTGCAATCAGGGACCCTAAACCCACTTATCAAGTGTTGCCTTTGTAAGGTGTAATATTGTATGGAACCTCCACACAGAGTTTCCTAGTTATCCAGTTCCATGAGGGAGAATTTAGACCAGTCCTGGATTTCTGAAAGCCCTATCCTTGTGCATTATGGAACCTGCAGCACACATTTTGATGGGCAAAATCAGGGACTGCAAATCCCACATGAATTTGAGATGTGAGTTCACACTAGGACTGTTTGTAAAATCTCCCTCCTGGAACTGGATCACTTGGCAGCTATGTACACAGCTATTTGATAGTGGGAACATAAAACAAAAGATCAGTGCCAGACAGATGTAGAGAAGGAAAGGAAGAAGACAAGAGGCAAGAGAAGAAATGGAAAGGCCAACCTTGGAAAGCTGACTCATGTAGCATAAAAAGAAAAATACTGGGACCAGCCCAATTAGAAAATTTAATTCCCAGACAACAAATGTCTGGCTCAGTAAGGCTACTCTTGTTATGTAGATGAGGGTCTGTCCATGTTTTGCATGTGCGACTGAGATGACGGATTCTGCTAGCATGTAGTTTCTATGTAAGAATGTATAACAATGCAGTTTGTTCCAGTTTCCCAATAGTAGGTATATTGGTGCTCTAGAGTCCAGTGCAATATATATATAGCACTGTCTTTTCATGGATGGGTTAGGGCTGTTATGGTGTGGTAAATTTGGTGTTCTAGGGCAGTGTTTCCCAAGTTGGTCCTGGAGTACTCCCTTGCCAGTCAGGTTTTCAGGATCTCCACAATAAATGTGCATGAAATTGATTTGCATATACTGTATTGCCTCCTTTATATGCAAATTTCTTTCATGCAAATCCATTGTGGATAGCCTGAAAACCTGAATGGCAAGGGGGTACTCCAAGACCACCTAGGGAAACACTTCTCTCGGGCTCAGTGTAATATTTGTAGCACTGTCTTTTCATAGGTGGGTTAGGGCTGTTATGGTGTGGTAAGTTTTCAGTATCAGTAAGTTTGTGTGTCTTTTTGCAAAGTTTTGTGTTATTTCACAAAGTGTTTTGCCCTATTTGAAAGTAGGCTCAGCTGCTCTGGGGCAAGGGCTGCCTTTGGTGGCCCTTGTCACCCAAACTAAAAATGTTCAGGACTAGTGGTCTCCACATCCTGTAGAGTTACCACACAAATAAAAGCCCATCTGATTTAAACAAAGTATCTAGAAGTGAAAGGAGTATTTGTGTGTATGCTGTTCCTGAGGTGATGGTCACAATTTGAATATTTTTACTTTATAGTTAAGAAGACAGGTTGCCTGCTCTGACCAGTCCGGGGACCTCTTTTGCACCCTGCCTCCTGATGTAACTTCCCCTTTCCTTGTAGGCAGGACGCAACAGAGACAGCCTGTATTAATCATTGCCTGCCACAGCCACTGCACCTGAGCAACAACACAAACATTGCTGTCTAGCTGACACCAACCGGCGCCTATTTTATAAAAGTCTGCTAACCCTGACGTCAAAACCTGGCTACGCCTCTGCTAGGGAAATAAAAAGTGTTAGCAAGCACTAGACAAGCAGGATTTTTTTTTCTGTGTGGTTTTGAAGAATGTTGCATTGCTCCAGTGCAACAAGTAAACTCTAGCTTGGAATAAACAGGAAGGCTGTTTCAGGAGGAGCCAGAGAAGTGCAGCAGTCTGTGTTTGAGGCTGTTATGAAAGCCACACCTAGCCAGGAGAGTTGGCAAGATAGAAGAAAATAAAAAGTTAAAAATATAAAAGCAAGTAACCCTGGAAGCTGATCCCTACACAAAGAGCACTGGACTAGAGTGTGTTGTGGCTTCAGAGTGATTTAAAAATGACTGAGTTCTGACAAACTGAAAGCTTGATTGAGCAGCAGAGTGCACCTGGTAAACTGAAGCACTGAGTGTGGAAGTGAACAGTATGTTGAATGAAGGAAAGTGATTAACAAGCTGGGGAATTTACTTAATCAAGTACAGAGTGTGTATATGCATATATATGACAGAGAAGCAGGTTCTTGAGCAAAGAAGTTTCAGTGGAAAGTGAAACCAAGATTTGCTGTTGAAGCAGCTGGGGAAAGTTGTTCCAAACTAGAGTGGAGCCGGAACAGAAGCTGCTAATTAAAGCTGTTAAGAAACTGGCTCTTGGAAACTGAATAGCAGAGGAGCAGGAGAGTCCAAGCTGTGCACATGCAAAAGTATTGAAAGCTGAACAGCTACCAGGAAAACTGCAACTGGGACAGTTCAGGTACCTGGTTAGGACTGGGAGTTACAGCCAGAGCTGGAGTTGCTTCATGGGAAGGATTAGGGTTACCACATGTTCGGATATACCCGGACATGTCCTCTTTTTGAGGACATGTCCGGGCAACCGGGCGGGTTTTGCCAATCTGCCCGTTTGGTAGGTAACCCCTCCCCCCCACACATACACACACCAACCTCCACCACTAGACCCAGTCTTCAGTCTTATTGGTAGCCCACGGTGGTCTACATGCTCCTACTTTGTGTCATCCTGCTCATCCAAATGGCCACTGAGACTTCTAACGGTTATACTGCAATATTACCACTGGAGTTCAGGTTTCCATATATGGGTATTTTTATTTTTATAGATGAATGTAGGAGCCTACTTTCCTTTATAGAATACTAGTAAAGCTGAGTATATAAGCTGGATGTTGATTGGGACATTACTGTTTTGGGATCAAATTGGTATTGGTAAATGGAGCTCACTCTGAGGAAAATATGTTACAAGTGATATACCAAAAGAATCGGTCCTTGGTCAAGCACTTTAAAAAACAAACAAACATTTTTTTAAGCAATATTGTAGAAGGGTTGCCTGATAAGATATGCCTCTCTGATGATACCAACGTTTGTAATAGGGTAAATAACCGTGATGGTGTGAATAATAACTGTTCAGAGCATGTGGTACAGACTCTGTCTAATGTATGAAAGATTGGAAGTTTTGTATTTTGTCCAAGAATTTTGCAGATAAACCTGTTGAGGCCCATGAAAAGTGAAAAGGGGAATAACATGTCTGAGGACTTGACATAAGGATTCTTTTGGGAATTTAATTGACATATTCCCTTTAGATTTTCCTTGTTCTTCTTACACTGTTTTTCTACTATGCATACATAATTTGGGGGATCACTAATAAAGATGTTTTGTTTAAAGATGGCCTTGGTGTCCAGATTCCTTTTGAGTGCTTTTGGATGTCTTCTCATTCCAGCCTAATCCTCTCCAAATCCATTTGGACCCTTTATTTTCTCTGTACTGCCCAAATCCATTTTTCTCCCTTTTATTTTCCTTAAATACCTCTGCCCCTGTTCTTTAATAAAGACCCTCTGGTCATATTCTCACTCCCCTTAGCAAAAGGTGACCTTATATCAGTGAAAACATACCCACAGAAAAAGTAGCTACAAATGTTCATGAGTTCTTTTATACCTGCAGCAAAATTCAAACCTAAAGGGCATGTGCATTTTTCTTTCAAAATTGGGTAAATAGTACCAGGAGGCTTTGTTTTAATGCAAACACTTTTCAAATTTGCCCCATATCAATTTATTTTATAACATGACAATCTGGTGAATTGTTCACCAGATTGTTTCATGAATATATTTTGCACACAATATAGATAGAAATCATTGAGTTTCAACCACTTTTAAGTGAACAAAGCAGCTAGTTCATGTTCATATGGTTGGCATATGCACCAGTTAACATGTGGTATGTTGCAGTGTGTGAACGTCAAGGTGAAATCCACAGTATGAACAGCTACAGAGGAGTCACTCAAATGACGAGGCTCAGAGAAGCTCCGTCTCTACTGCTGCCACCATGAAAGTCCGGAAGCAGAACCGAGAGGGGTCCTGGAGTGGAAGTGAAGCCACTGTGGTGCTGCTGCCTGCTGAAGCCTGGATGTAGGAGCAGTCACAGAGGGGATCTTCCACTCACTACCCTTCCTCTTTTTTCGCATAACACTGGGAGTCCAGAGTACTAGCAGGTAGGAAAAGAGCTAGAAAGAGCAGAGCGTCTAGCTGATGCATCCTACACCAAGCTGCCATATTGACTATTAGCAGGTGCCCATGTTAACCGTGAGTATGCGCTAATTCATGTTAACTGCTGAATTCTAGACATCATGTCTTAATTTCCGTGTGGAAATCGAAGCATATTCTATAACAATGCACATAACTTAATTGGTTAACTAGCTAATCAGTGCAGTCAGTTGGATGTTAACAATCATCAGCACTACTTGGAGGGGCATAATTGAACTGGGTGCCCATCTTTAAGGGCGCCCATCTCTAAGGACATCCCGGTGAAGGGGCGGGGCATCCCGTATTATCGAAACAAGATGGGCGTCCATCTTTTGTTTCAATAATACGGTTGGGGACGCCCAAATCTCAACATTTAGGTCGAACTTAGAGATGGTCGACCTAAATGTTGAGATTGCCGACCTTAGAGATGGGCGACCTCGGTCTTCGCCGATAATGGAAACCGAGGACGCCCATCTCAAAAATGACCAAATCCAAGCCATTTGGCCGTGGGAGGAGCCAGCATTCATAGTGCACTGGTCCCCCTCACATGCCAGGACACCAACCGGGCACCCTAGGGGGCACTGCAGTGGACTTCAAAAATTGCTCCCAGGTGCATAGCTCCCTTAACTTGTGTGCTGAGCCCCCCCCCCCAATACCCACTCCCCACAACTGTACACCACTATCATAGCCCTTAGGGATGAAGGGGGGCATCTACATGTGGGTACAGTGTGTTTGTGATGGGTTTTGGAGGGCTCACATTTACCACCACAAGTGTAACAGATAGGGGGGTATGGGCCTGGGTCCGCCTGTCCAAAGTGTACTGCACCCACTAAAAACTGCTCCAGGTACCTGTATACTGCTGTGATGGACTTGAGTATGGCATTTGAGGCTGGCAAAAAAAGTTTTTTAAGTTGTTTTTTTTGAGGATGGGAGGGGGTTAGTGGCCACTGAGGGAGTCAGGGGAGGTGATCCTCAATTCCCTCCGGTGGTCATCTGGTCAGTTCGGGCACCTTTTTGAGGCTTGGTCGTGAAAACAAATGGACCAAGTAAAGTGTTCATCAGGGACGCCCTTCTTTTTTCCATTATCGGCCAAGGCCACCCATCTCTTAACTACGCCCCCGTCCTGCCTTCGGTATGCTGCCGACACCCCCCCCCCCCCGGGACTTTTGGTCGTCCCTGCGACGGAAAGCAGTTAAGGACGCTCAAAATCGGCTTTCGATTATGCCGATTTGGTCGACCTTGGGAGGAGGACGCCCATCTCCTGATTTGTGTTGGAAGATGGGCGCCCTTCTCTTTCGAAAATAAGCAGGATAGAACATAGTAGATGATGGCAGAGAAAGACCTGCACGGTCCATCCAGTCTGCCCAACAAGATAAACTCATATGTGCTACTTTATGTGTATACCTGACCTTGATTGGCATATTCTGTATATCACGTGGAAATTTAAGCTTATTCTATAAAATGTAGGCATACTTTACAGAATAAACCTAGGTGTATTCTTTTCCATGCAGAATTTTCAGTCGCTATATATAGAGTCTAGTTCTAACTGTCTAATGCGCTTTAGTAAAAAGGCCCCAAAGTGATACAATTAGCATAATAAAATATAGTCAGAACATAGATATGCCTATAGCTTAGGTGTAGGCATCACAGAGTGATCTTAGTGGCTAGGGCCTGAAGTGCACGTTTTCTGTGCCAGATACAACTCTGCCATTTTGTTGGGCACACTGGATGGACCATGCAGATGCCCCGCACCCTCTTTCCCAATTCCCACAAATAACAAAATACAACCAAATTAAACGGCAGAAACCTTTATTAAACCATTAATCCTAACACATAATAACTTTCATATATAACATTGTCATTCCAGATTTTTGTTCTGAACATCAGAATAACCACAGCCATGTCTTATAATATCACACCTCTTGCAATATTTTTCCCATTTAGTCAGTAATAAACTAACCATGGCAATTTTCAAAGCACTTCGTTGAAAGTTCCAATTGGCATGGTCTGTAGTAATTCCAAACCTTGCCCTTTTGCCCCACGTTTCCATGTTGGTGATGCATATGAACCCATCTCTCCCTCTGTTCTATCCCAGGTTCCTTTCTTCCATCCAGTACCCCAGTAACCCATCTTAGGGTAGAGATGGCAACTCAAGCACTGCTGCAACATCACCCACCTTCTCTACCCCTTTATTACCCTCCCCATATCATCCTCTAGCAGCATCCTATAAATTAGTCTGGGTGGGTGGGTGGATCAAAAACCTCCCTTTCCCAGTCTTTCCTGAAGAAAATTAATTGCCTACCAAAAGCTTGTTCACCATCCAGCACCTTGGATGCTGATCTGATTGGAGCTTGGAACTCTCCTATCAGAATTCTGCTATATTCCACTTATCTTCCTCTTCCTGGCTCCATATTAAAATTAACCTAGTGAGGAGACAAATCAAACATTAACTTTGGAGGGAGGTATGGGTGGCTTAGCCATGTTATGTATGGCACCATCAAGTAACTTCCCTGGGTGTCTTACTTTAATCTCCCCTTCCCTGAAAGATTTGAGGACAAAATTCATGTTTTGAGGACTTTCTGAAACTGGAGCAGCTAAGGATCCCCGGAGCACCTGCAGGAGCTCATCCCACTAGACCAGGGGTTCTAATCCCAGTCCTTGGGACACACCTAGCCAGTGAGATATTTAGGATACCCACAATGAATATGCAAATTCTAGTAAGACAGATAAAAAATGAACAATTTCAAATCTCAAATTGAAATGTACTATGCCTACAGAAGATCTTATATTCGTGTTTTCCAATAGAAAATTGAATGTAACAGCAGCAACGTAAACATTGCAAAGATATGAAGAAGATAGAAAGAAGAGATACAAAGTTAAATTATTTAGGGGCCCTTTTACTAAGGTGTGCCGAAAAATGGCCTGCGCTGGCTTAGGCATGTATATTGGATGCGTGCAAGTCCATTTTTCAGCATGCCTGGCAAAATAAAAATTGGCGCACGTCCATTTTGTTGCTGAGACCTTTCTGCCATCCATTGACTTAGCAGCAAGGTCTCATGCATTAATCGGGCGGTAATTGTCAGCGTGCCGATTACTGCCTGATTAGCGACACAAGGTAGAAAATAAAAGATATTTTGTGCCGCGCGTATTGGACGCGTGTGAAAATTAGAATTACTGCCCGGGGCACATGGTAGCCAGGTGGTAGTTCTAATTTGACACGCATTGTACACGCATAGGCACCTAGGCACCTTAATAAATGGGCCCCTTAAACAGAATCCAAGCCTTTTATAAGGAATCTGTAGAGAACAAGAGAAAAACACAATCGTAAAAAATTAATTATGGAATGGTTTAAAGTAACACAGAATTTCAGCCTAGATTTTAAAAAGCCCCAAACTAGAAGATCCCCAGTTATGTTGAAATACCCTACTTTTGGCGTAAACATCAAGTTTACCACAAGAATATTGCAAATTATACTCTATTTTAGATTACTAGGAACAGTTTATTCTTAACATCAAGATTAATTGAGAAATATATCAGGGAGATTCCCTGTTACCAGTTTTTTGTTTTGTTTAGTACTAAATACACTGAATACATTTACTAACTCATTAGGCAATGCTTGTAGCTTTAACTCAGGAAATGTTGATGATCCTACTATTTCTGGATGATTTGAATCTGTATATTTCATGTGGTCATGATTTGATACTGTAGAACAACTCCAAGTAGCATTCTCAGATGGCAACAAGATGACTTTTCAGCTGGACAAATATACAAAGATAAACTTCCCTAATGGATCATTAAGGCACATTGAAAATATCTCTGATGGAAGACTGTAGGATAAAAGAGCTTGACCAAAAAAAGTGTATATAAATATCTAGAAATAGAAAAAAAAGTGTAACAATGCAATATTAATCCTAGAATTTTGAAACCAGACTCATTCTGTAGGTTTCAAAAATTACCAATTTGCATTTTAACCCCAGAAAGTCAGAGCATAACACAGACCAGTACAACAATAAACCAAGCTGTCAAAGTATGGCCATAGGACCACAGTTAGAGAATTATGGTATTATTACCAATGACATTAGGCAAGAAAGATAACAACAGTTTAACTACTGCCTGTCAGTGTCTGTACCTAATTCAGCATCCAATTTGCATCTTATATAGCCAGCTGCCTGTGTTCATACCTATTATTACATGTTAATATAAAAGTAAGAATGCCAAGATAATTACATTTGACTTGGTAGTTATTTGAAAGAAAGCTATCAAGCGCCTTCTGCTCTAACAACCTGATCAGGAACTGAACATAAGTGGTCTAACAGTTTTGGGAAAAGGTTTTCTGTACCTGAACAGGCACCTTTAGAGTAGTTTTAACATGTTTTGTAAAAGGAGTAGATGCCCACCAGCCTGTGTTTGAATTGTCATGTATTACAAACAGAATTAACATAAATTGTTTCTAATTGTTCAACTGGTTTCAGAATCCACTTTGCCTAAGCAACAATGCAAATGAAAAGTTCTTTTGTTATTTCTTTGTGTTTTATTTTGGCTTGTTTCAGTAGAAAATTAATGTAAGTGGGCTATAAGAGGCTAATGGTGAAAGCCTGTCCAGCTTGGACAATTCCACTTTTACTACATTGAAAGGAAGTTGTTCTAATCTTTACAAAACCCACTGCAGTGTATCCTATTGATTTGTCCCATATAAATATAGAATTAACAGCTAAACAGTGGTTCTAAAGGCAAAATATAACAAAACAAAACAAACCCTCAAGAAAAATCCCTCAATGTTTTCTTTTTCTAGTAAAATGATTTTTGCCTTTGTAATGCATGTGGCATTTCTGGCGCTGTCAAAGTTTTGTAAAATTAATACAGCAGGGGGTTATCCAGTGGTAATCGGGCAGCGCATGATGCTGCTCGGTTGCGGCTGGGTTAGCGTGGTGATAAGTGCTCCCCTCGCAAGCGCAAACTTACCACACAGCCATTTCTTTTTTCCTGTTGCGGTAAAAGGGGACTCTGCACGGCAAAAAACTCAGGGGGTCTTTTACTAAAGCTTAGCTCGAGTTCTCTGCAGCAGGGCCCATTTTATTCCTATGGGCCCTGCTGCAGATAACTCGAGCTAAGCTTTAGTAAAAGACCCCCTCACGCTGTCACTAGCGCAGGGCCCCTTTTACCGCAACTTAGTAAAAAGAGCCCTAAGTTCTACTTTGTCTTCACATAGATTTAAAACAAAAACAGGATTGGCATACAATGTAATATTCAGGATGTCTATTGGGGGTATAAGAATCCACTACAACAATAAAAGCTTTACTATCCATTTGACAGAGCATAAAAGTGCTCTGCATACCGGCAAGGCGGGTTTGCCTTTGGTATCACATTGTGTTAAGAATCATCATTCTTTTAGTGATTTGAAATGTGTTGTTCTACAAGCCCTGCCTTGCTTGCCTAGGGGAGATCGTCAGCGCCTTCTATTACAGCAAGAGCAAAAATGGATTTTCAGATTGTGTCCCCTGGAACCAATAGGACTGAATACACGAGTAGAGTGGTGTCATTTTTTCTACTCCGTTTTTGATTGGCTGAAGATTATCAGCAGCTGACATCATGCTTTGTATTTTTTGGGGGGGGTCATTTTGTATCTTCAGAGGTCACGTAGAGGCACTTGAAATCAGACGTGCTGTTGATGCGAGTATGAAACTATTTGTACTGTACCGATGGATGAAAGGCTTTGTGAGTTGTTATTGATATATTTTTTCTGTGTCTCCAGAGAGATCCCGCCCAACAGACCCTGAAGCAGCAAAGCATGATGGTGGTCACTGTCAGCCTAGGGCATGGAATGAGGACATCGTTTCAGCATGTTTTACTGAGTGCCGCATGCAGAAAGTTCCATTTAGTGCCGCATGGAGATAAGTACATTCATCAGATTGATAAATTCTAGTGATGTTTGACTCTGGATGTACACTGTCATTATAAACAAAAAGAGACTTATTATCATGATTAAAGATTGGAATTTACTTTCATAAAAGATTTCACTGTGGAAAGTTTTTTGCCGATGATGAAGAGAGGATCTGTGGATCCATTCAGCTCTTTAGATCTGTTTGATCCTTGAGCTCTTTGAGGCTTTTTCTTTCCTTTGCTCTAAGCTATCTTGGACATTTTCATTCTGTGGATTTTACTTTTGTTTTTTGTCTATTGGGGGTATAAGTCCATGGATACATTCTACCCAAAGGGTTGGAAGCTCATTTTCAAAGACAACCTTCCCATATGTTTTCATGGTGAGTATTTGCACTCGTGTATGTTTGCACAATTCTAGCTTTGACCCTTTTGCCCTAGGTAGAAATCTGAACTGGAAACAGCCTGGACACTATTACCAGCAATAAAATGAGGTTTCAATTTAGAGCCACTATGTGTAAAAATTGTCTTCAGAGAACATACTTTTCAAAATTATATGCGACCATCTCTGGGAGAAGGTGACTAAAGTCACAAGAAACAAAGAATGAAGGTTTAATGAATTCTGCTAGAGCACACAATTTGTAATACAGCAGTCTAAACTGCATCTTTTTTATGAGAAAAAATAAATACGTTACAGAAGTTCAAACATTTACCGTATAACCTCAAATATAAACCTATTTGAGTATAAACCAGCGTAAACTGTTAACTCAAACATAAATCAGGGGGGGGGGGGGGTGTTACATTCAAGTGTATAGTAACTCCTCCCCACCTGATGATTGGCATTTCTTCTTCTATCTCCTCCCCCCCCCCCCCCCCCACCACAGTTACCAGCTTTAAATTGCAGCTCCTTCATGACCCTGAGTCTATAGTTTTGCTGCTTGTCTGCTGACAGCTGCAGGTAGTTGAGGGCTGCTGGGTAATATTGGGGAAGCTGGAGGCAGAGTCACAGGTCCTGCTGCAAACCCAGAAGGGCTCAGGGCAGGAACACTCCGGGGCAGTGGGGATCTGGGCTGTCAAGAGAAGAGAGGATTCAAGCTGTTCTTGAGCCTGGTGGCAACGGCTCCTTCCTCCTTTGGCTGACACTGACAAATGCTATGCATTGGGCCAGTGCAGGGCGTTAAACATGCGCAGATGCTCAAGGCCTTGTGCCAGACAGCTCATAGCTTTTGTCAGCCAAAGGAGGAAGGGGCTGCAAGTTAAAGCCAGAAACCAGTGGGGGGGGGGGGGGGGAGAGAAATAAATGCTGCTAATAGTGGGGAAACTCATTATAAACCAAGATCCCCATTTTGGGCCCTTTTCTTGGCCCCAAAATCTCGGTTTATATTCAAGTATATATAGTAACCTTTTCAGGCTGTTTATAGACACATGACATGAAAAATTGGTCATTCTCAACATTTTGGATCTGCTACATTACTCAGCTTTTCCCAGAGACAGTCACATATAAATGAGTAAATAGTGATTTACTTACTTATTTAGTGGCCCTTTTACTAAAACAAGCTATAATGGCATAAAACATTTTAATGTGGGACTTATAAGACCATCATTTTCAAGGCAGTGTATTGGTTTCTTTTCTTTTTTTGCAGGTCCCATGCTAATTTTACAATAGGGTGTGGGACTTGCAAAAAATAACATGGGGGCATTTACTGCCTCCTATTTAGTCTGCATTATCCAGTTGGCATGTACTAAACAGAATGTGCAAGGTAAAAGATATAGAGGTGTTGATTTGTATTTTTTTTTTGCTTCCCATTGTAGCCAGAGAGCTTCTTTAGACACATCTGTAGAAGTGATCCATAGTGAACTTTGTCTTAGAATGAAAGCCTTATGGTAGTCTATGAAGCTAGGAAAGTTAACTCCACCGTGATGTTTAGGAGATTTAAGATACTTTAATGCAATACGTGGAGGTTTATTAGACCATAGAAATTTAGATAGTATCTGTTCCATTTTTTTTTATAAGTAGTGGAATCAAGCATGACAGGTAACATACTAAGAATATAATTCACCTTTGGTGTAATCATCATTTTTATAGTATCGAATCTACCCCACCATGACAATTTAAGGGGAGACCACATAGTGGTCAACTCCGTAATACATTTCAACAAGTATGCAGTATTTTGATTGACAGTATCAGAGACAGTATTACCAAATATAACACCCAGGTATTTCAGACTTGTAGGGGCCTATTTAAAAGGTGACTGTGTGAAATTATATGATGTGGCTGCATTATTTAGCAGCATAATTTCTGTTTTAGTGTTCTTAATGTGCTTTAATTAAAAAAGTCCCTTAGAGCCCTATTTACTAAGGTGTGCTAGCATTTTTAGCACGTGTGCTAAATGCTAGACACACCCATATATTCCTAGCATGTTAGCATGCGCTAAAAACACTAGCGCACCTATAGTGTAGCTTAGTAAACAGGACCCATAATTTATTAAGCAGATCGTTGATAAACCAAGATATGTTTTATTAATATAGCAAAATTAAAATATGTATACAGAAACTCATATGCATATACATATCATAGCCCGACACAGGCCGTGTTTCGCCCTACTGGGCTGCTTCAGGGGCTAGAAAATAAGATAATAAATAATACGTCTTAACATCTAAATAAAAACGTAAAATAATAACATAGAAATTAATATTTTAATTTTGCTATATTAATAAAACATATCTTGGTTTATCAACGATCTGCTTTGTACAGTTTCCACTTTGGAGTTTGCAGATCGTCTGCCCCTTTGTTTTCTTGGACCCATAATTTATTATACAATATCTGCAAGCCCAGACGCTATTGACATGGTGTTCATTCAGGTACAACAGCTATTTTTATGTCCCTGAAGGGTTTGCAATGTAAGGGCCCCTTTTACCAAGCTGCTAGGGGTTCCTACGCAGCAGTATCGATGAAGCCCATTCAAAGTGGACGGGCTGTGTCGGCATTGCCGCACCGTGGACTGCTAGCACAGTTTGATAAAAGAAACCTTAAATCATTTAGAACAGTAGTGTGTAGTTTTTATTTTATTTTTGTTACATTTGCACCCTGCACTTTCTCACTTGTGGCAGGCTCAATGCAGCTTACATGGGGCAATGGAGGGTTAAGTGACTTGCCCAGAGTCACAAGGAGCTGCCTGTGCCTGAAGTGGGAATCAAACTCAGTTCCTCAGGACCAAAGTCCACCACCCTAACCACTAGGCCACTCCTCCACAGTGTTTCCCAAATCCGGTCCTGGAGTACCCCTTGCCAGTCAGGTTTTCAGGATATCTACAATGAATATGCATGAAAGAGATGTGCATATAATGGAGGCAATATACGCAAATCAAGTTCATGCATATGCATTGTGAATATACTGAAAACCTGACTGACAAGGGGTATTCCAGGACCGGACTTGGGAAACCCTGTATTACAGCATGCTCACAGTACCTACCACACATGCATTTAGGGTTAGTTCTTTTTGTTGAGCTCGCATAGGATACTTCCCTTTTTTAATATAAGGTTTATTTTGTATAAATTCCTATAATGCCCTGTTATTTTTAATATATTTAACTATAACCTGAACTAATGGGGAAATAAAACCTGTTCAGTTACTAATATTTTTACCTAATGGAAGGCATGTAATCCTCAGAGTCAGGTAACATAGTTTAATGGTGTATTTTAAAAAAAAAATTCAGGTTTGAAAGCTCATTATTTTTTTCTTTTGTCTTCATTTTCATTAGAGGCTCGTCAAATGGCTCGACATTAATTGGAATTTTTACAAACTACATTTCTCTAAATTAAAATGAATGTATGCACCTTCTTTCAACTAATTAAAAAATTATGTCACATTACGTGATATCATGTTACACATCAGCACAATCTGGCAAACATTAAAAATTGCAATTGTAGTTCAGGAGCATTGTTTTACATCTACTTAGCTATCTCCAGTTCATTGCCAAACAGGGTAGCAGACTGTCATTGTTTGCTTATTATTGATTTACTTTTTTGAAGAAATTCACCCAAGGCAGTATTTAGCAGGAACAATCTAAACATAGGCTATAGACAATTTCAGCAGAAACTATATATATATATATATATATATATATATATATATATATATATATATATATATATATATTCAAATAACAGCACACATTACAGCATAGTATACTACTGACAATATCAACACAATACACAAAAATATAATAAAAGACAGCACAGGATATAAGAGAAATTGGAGCATATAGTGGTCCTTTTACAAAACCACAGTAAAACGTGGCCTGTGGTAGTGTGGGCGCATCTTTTGGGTGAGCTGGGCCACTTTTTACCATGGCTGGGGAAAAGGCTATTTTTAATGGACTGCACAAAATTTAAAACAAGCGCGTACCTATTTACGGCCTGAGCCCTTACCACCAGCCACTGACTTAACAGTAACCATGCAGCACGCGCCAATTATTTGCTACCACAGGTTTCAGCATGCGCCAAAGTCAGAATTACTGCCGGGCGCTAGCGCAACCCTGGTGGTATTGCCAATTTGGCGTGTGCATTAGCCCTCCAGTGACTTTGTAAAAGTGCCCCATAGACAGATAAGATAAATAACATGAATGGATAGAAAATAAGGGGATTATCGTAAGGAAAGTTTCGTGAAAATGATCCCAACTAGGGCAGGTCCTGCTACAGTACTGTATTTGCAGCTGGTGTTAGTTATTATGTGTGTGTGTGTGATCAGTTGGTAAGTTGCTTTTTCCATTAATGGTTTTTAAGAAGAGCTATGCTTTCACCTGCTTCCTGAAGTAAAGATAGTCTTGCATTGAGTGAAACCTTGAAGGGAGTGCATTCCAGAGTGTGAAGGTTACTCCAGACAAGGCTCCTTGCTGGGTGTCACATTGCATTATTTCTTTTGGAGAGAGTGTGGTTAGGGATATTCCTTGGCAGGATCTTAGCGACCTTGCGGTGGGAGAGGGCCAGAGCCCGTGGTGGGGGAGCATTGTCTCCGGCGCCATCAAGTTGCCTGCCCTGCTCTGTCTTCTCCTCACATCCTGGATGTGAGGGGAAGACAGGGCAGGGCAGGTAACGCGGTGGCACCGGAGACCGGCGCTGGACAACACTTCAGCTAAAAGGGGTTGGGGACCCCCGCCAGCCAAGGTATTTGCTCCAGAAGTGGGTGGGAAGCATCAGGGTGGTACGGCAGGGCGGCGGGTGGGGGGAGGGCGGACAATGCTTCAGCTGGCGGGGGTTGTGGACCCTCACCAGTAAAACCAGGGCCCACAGGAAATTTGGGGGCCCCATGTAGCTATGCCACTGGTAGGAGAAGTCCTGTTCTTGATGTACTCTGGCCACTGCTTATCCCTGGGGGTAAGTAACATGGAAACTATATACTTTTTGGCATCCTGGATTTGTTACTAATGGAAACAAGATATGAGGATTATGGACTTTTGGTCTGATCAAATATGGCAGTTCTTAGTACTTCTTAAAAATAGTAGGCTGCCACAGGAAGCGGCGGAATGGCAGCCCGGAAGTATGCGGATTCTCAATACAAGCAAACAAAATGACTGATATGCAGTGGCGTAGCAAGGAGGGCTACCACCCGGGGTGGTTCGCCGTTGCACCTCCCCCCCCGGGTGCAGCATGATGACACCCCCCCTCAGCGCATCAACACCCCCCCAACCCAGTGCCTACCCTCCTCAGCTCCCTCCAACCAGCTGAGCACCCTACCTTTAAAGAAATTTTGGAAGTCGTGGAGAGGTGAGGCGCAGCGCCTCGTGCCTGCAAGTAAAAGAAGTGAGGATTGTCATCAGCGGGCCTTCCCTCACGCTGTCTGTCCCACCCTTGCGGAAATAGGAAGTTGCGTCAGCGGAGGGCAGGACAGACAGCGTGAGAGAAGGCCCGATGATGATTCCACGCTTCTTTTACTTGCAGGCGCGAAGCTCTGCGCCTCGCCTCTCCACGGCTTCCGAAATTTCTTTAAAGGTAGGGTGCGGGAGCTGGTTGGAGGGATCTGAGGAGGGTAGGTACTGGGTCGGGGAGGGGGGTGTCATCGTGCTGCACCCGGGGGGGGGGGGAGCTGGCAGGGAGCACCCCCCCCCCGAGCTGACACCCGGGGCGGACCGCCCTCCTAACCCCCCTTGCTAGGCCACTGCTGATATGGAGAAATCCTACACAAGAAATGCCCTTCCAGATGACCTGTGTCCACTAGTTGGGCAAATAGTCAAAGTGTTACAATGGATGCCAACCAATTCCTTCTTCCTGCAATGTTCTCTCATCACAAAACCAAATTATTTGTTATTTTATTCTCTTTCTTAATAATAATAATTCAGTCACTGCTATTTTTTTTTTATTTCTGTTAAAGAAACTACATCAGTGGATTTTGCCTGCCTACTATGGCGGAGGGAGGGGGAGAGTAAGAAAGTAATATTGGTAGTAGCTCCAGGGGGACCATTTCAGCATTACTACCAGCAAGGTTTGGTATTTATCAGAACTGCCAAGTTACTCAGTTCCAGGAGTCAGAGCTTTTGGTCAGTCCTGGTTTTAACTTTATATCATAAAGCAGTGTAGAATTTTTAATCCCTGCTTATTCCTATTGAAATCAATGCTGCAGGTCCCATAATACAGTAGGATGAGGTTGTCAGAAATCCATGAATGGTTTAAAATCTCCCTCTTGGAACTAGGAACTTGGATGGCCTTATAGGTTCTGGATTTGGATGGAAAGATTTAAAGTAGAATATATGAGGAATGTTAGAAAGAAAGATAGGAGCGTTTTATTCATCAATGTTTCAGCATGTAAAAATCTGTAAGTTTATTGGTATGCAGTGATTAATGCCAGATCTGCTAGAAATAGAGGAAAGGTTATAGAAAGTGATTTTAATGCTAAGTTCAATCTGTTGTTACTAGAATGATGCAGACACCATCTGCCTGAATCAATTGTGCCCTATAGGTTTTGCGGAGTTGCCTAGCAGTTGACAAATTAACAGGACAAGGGAGTTTCGACTGTGGGTATACCTAGTATTGTGTTACTGAGGGTGATGGTACAGAGAGTAAGAGGGGTGGGCTACTTCATTTAACATTAAGGAAGGGTATTGTAGGGATGTCTCTATCATTAGGCAGAGTGAGGTCACTATGTGTGTGGGGGGGGGGAGGGGATGTTGTCAAAAAGTACCCCTCCAAACATCCCTGTAGTGGCTGCCTCACTATGGAGCCCTTTTACCAAGGCGCATTTAAAAATGGTCTGCGGTGCGCTTGTATTGAATATGCGCAGGTCCATTTTTCAGCGCATCTGCAAAAAAGGCCTTTTTGTTTGCCAAAAATGGACGTGCAGCAAAATAAAAATCAGCACGTACTCATTTTGGGCCTGAGACCTTACCGCCACCCATCAACTTAGCGGTAAGGTCTCACGTGTTAACCGCGCGGTAATTGTCAGCGTACGTACACTGCCAATTAGCACCCGATTAGTGTCATGTGGTAGAAAATAGAAATTATTTTCTGCCATTCGTTTTGGCCGTGCATCAAAATTGAAATTACCTCCCCGGGCATGCGATAGCCGGACGGTAGTTCTAATTTGATGCACATTGTATGCGCTTAGGCGCCTACACATCTTAGTAAAAGGGCCCCTATTTTTCCAGGTGGAAGTGCCAATCTAATTATTACTGAGAGTGGAGGGGGGGAAGAAGAGCCTCTGAATGCTGCAGTAATAGTGAAAGACAACATGGGGCCCTTGAACCCTTGCATGTGTTCACAGTTTGTTAGTCCTGTCCCTTCTGAAATAGGAAGTCTGAATTTAGAAGAGGCAGAACTGACTGATCTCGAGAGCGTGCAAGACTCAAAGACCTGGTTCTGCCTTTCTCTAATACATATGGGACCCTTTTACCAAAGCGTGCCAAAAAGTGGCCTGTGCTAGTGTAGGTACGTGCTGTGGACATGCGCAGGTCATTTTTTCAGCGTGCCTGGAAAAAAAAGGCATTTTGTTGTTGTTGTTGCCGAAAATGGACATGTGGCAAAATTAAAACCAGTGCACTTCCATTTTTGGCCTGAGACCTTACCACCACCCCAGTGGTGTAGCTAGGTGGGGCGCCAGGGGAGCGGCTGTTCCCCCAAATGGAGTTCTGCCAGTGCCTATTTGTTTCTCATCGTGTTGCATTGAAAATGTGCGCCAGCAGAATTCCGCTTTCACGCCGCTTTTGCTTCCCCCGTGCTTTCAACCTGGCTCCGCTTCTGCCGCCACCCATTGACTTAGTGGTGAGGTCTCACATGTTAACTGGGCAGTAAGCGGCCAGCGTGCATAAACTGCCAATTACCGTTGGGTAAGCGCCATGTGGTAGAAAATATTTTCTACTGCATGTTTTGGATGCGTATCAAAAATGGAATTACCGCCTGTGGCATGCAGTAGCCAGGCAGTAGTTCCAATTTGGTGCACGTTGGACGCATGTAGGTGCCTACGCGCCTTAGTAATAGGGCTCCACAATTTGGCAGCCTGAAGAAAGGGAAGAGAGAAAAGACGCTGTACTGAGAGGACCTAGGAAAGATGCTACATTCAAAGTTGGTAGAGAGCATGAAAAAGCAAGAGTTATGGCCATGTGATAAATATTTGCATAGTAAATGCTTACTGCACTTTAGTAAACAGGCCCCCTTATTTTAATAAAAATGTTTAATGCACGATAAAAGGACAAATTTATAAAGGAGCACCTAGATGTAGGCAGTCTAATGCAATGGGAGGAACGCGTTTTCTATAACGGCATCGGGGAATGCCTAAATGCAGGCGCCCGTGTGCAATAGGTCGATGGCAGTCATAAATAGGCTCCACCCACATGTCTGCCCCCTTGCAGTTATGCATTACAGCACTTTCACACACGCAGGGCCCGATATTCAGACCACAGGATTTAGCCGGGCTGCTTCCCGAGGTCAGTGCTGAGCTCGGATATTCAATGCTGGGCTGTTTCCAGTGACTAACGTTGAATATTTTTGACCTGTTTAAACATAACCAGCCAGGCCAATATTCAGCGCTGGTCAGTTAAGTTTAAACTGGCCAAAGATATATACCTGCTATTTTGGCGGCCTAATTTGGCTTCCAAACTTAGCCAACGATTGCTCAATATTAACAGATAGCTGCTTATATCACGTTATAATTGGTTATCTGCTAAGCTCTAACCGGCAATATTCATTGGGAGATAATCAGTGAACTCCAGCTGAATATTGCTGGATAGCCAGTTAAATGCCATGTAACTGGCCAGAAGCTGTTCCTGGCTGGTTAAAAGGTTTTAAATATCAGGCCGTTAATCTTTATTTTACTGCTATATCTGTCTATGCACTTATCTATCTTGGTCCTACACACAAAAATGTAGATATTTCTTAGGGGGGGAAGGGGGAAATGATGTGGAGAATATAATGCAGGCTGGCATCCATTCTAGTGACTAAAACATGCTGACATCTCTTAGTGATACAACACCACCCACGGAAGATCATTCTATGTCAACCACAAAATTATACATCACAACCAAACATTTGTGTCCTCATTTTCTTCAAACATTCAGAAAATAAACTACAGGTGGAAAGTAACAATAGTTATAAGGATCTAGATGGTAAACTTTCAGGGTAACATAGAAGGGAAACAAGATGGAGAGTGTTTTTTGAAAGCAGTTGTTTTTAGATAACCTGACAAAAGAAAAGAAAAGGAAAACCATAAGTTTTAAAGAACTGCAGTCTCCTGGTGATTCTCTATGGGGTCCTTTTACAAAGGCAAGCTGAAAAATGGCTTGTGGTAATTTCGGCGCAGGTTTTGGGTGTGCGCAGAATCATTTTTTCCGTTCGCCTGTAAAAAAGGCCTCTTTTATTTTTTTCCCCGAAAATGGACGTTCAGCAAAATCAAAATTGCCGCGTGTCCATTTTGTGACCTAGCGGTAAAGAATTTGGGTGGTAATGATCTACATGCATCAGATGCCATTTGGCGCATGTCCGCTATGCGCAACAGAAAATAAGAAATATTTTTCAGATGCGCATATCGGACACATGCCAAAACTGAAATTACCGCAAGAGCCACGTGGTAGTCGGGTGGTAAATCCATTTTGGCATGCATTGGGTGCACGTAGGTTCCTACGCAGCTTAGTGAAGGGGGCCCTATATTTTTTACTTTTTGTTTTAGGGTTCAAGTTCATTCACATTCAAAATACAAATGAATGCTGAGAAATACTTGCGCTATCTTTGCTACCCTGAATATATTATAAAAGCTGAAGGCAGTATCAAACTGATCAATCATGTTAAACTTTAGTGAATCCGGTCCAAAATTTATAATAATGCCATGAAAACAAGAGCTTTAACCATGACACATAAACAAAACAATAGCAATTATATTTCCTTCCCAGAGGTATATTGTAATGATGATAACTGCTGTCATGCTCCAGACAGCCTAATGGGCAGGAGCACCAGAGTCAGCAGATCAGCTTTCCTCTTGATGGAGAGGTCACAGCTGCATGCATTTTTGTACAATTTAAAAAGGAAGAGAGAAAAACAAGTGGCTAGACAGCATCAGATATTGATACATGGAGAGAAAATCCCAAAGGCATCCTTGGGGATCTCAGCAGGTGCTCTGGTGGAATTTCAGAAAGGTGGTCTCGGTTGGAGAATGGGAGAAAATGGAAAACAGCACAGTGCTAAGAAGATAGCGGTGCAAGGTGGGGACCGATATCAGTTGTGGGATAACCAGGGTTTTTTTTCTAGCTTGAGTTTTGATTTTATTGTCATCAAAGAATGTTCCATTTTAAATCAGTAGGTTCCTTTTTTCAAAAATAAAAAACAGAGAAAAAAAGAAACATTGCATCTGATTATTTGTATCCTTATGAAAGTGCATTATGGAAAATATTGGCTAAGTATAGTCTAAATGACATTGAGGGGCATTTTCGAAAGAAACGTCCAAGTTGGAATTTGGACGTCTTTGTAAAAAGTCCAAATTCAGAGGTGGGGAAAAGGTCATTTTCGAAAAAAGATGGATGTCCATCTGTGTGTTCGAAAATACAATGGACGTCCTTCGATTTGGACATCTTTGATTTTAGGCCATTTTCGAAACCCAAAACGTCCAAGTCTAAAATGTCCAAATTCAAGCCATTTGGACATGGGAGGATCCAGTATTTTTAGCAAACTGGTCCCCCTGACATGCCAGGACAGCAATCAGGCACCCTAGGGGGCACTGCACTGGACTTCATAAAATGCTCACAGGTACACAGCTCCCTTACTTTGTGTGTTGAGCCCCCCAAAACCCCCAACCCCCAACTGTACACCACCCTTAAGGGTGAAGGGAGGCACCTGGATATGGGTACAGAGGATTTCTGGTGGGTTTTGGAGGGCTCGCTGTTTCCTCCACAAATGTGACAGGTAGGGGGTGTATGGGCCTGGGTCCACCTGTCTGAAGTGCAGTGCACCTACTACTAAACTACTTCAGGGACCTGCATGCGCTGTTATGGACCTGAGTATGACATCTGAGGCTGGCATAGAGGCTGGCAAGTAATATTTTTAATCATGTTTTTTTTAGGGTGGGAGGGGGTTAGTGACCACTGGGGGAGTAATGGGAGGTCATCCCAGATTCCCTCCAGTGGTCATCTGGTCATTTCAGGCACCTTTTTGTGCCTTTTTCGTAATAAAAGCAGGTCCGGGTGAAAACGTTTAAGTTTTAGTCCTGGACGTCTTTGCTTTGTTCTATTATGGCTCAAAGATGTCCAAGTCTTAGGAACACCCAAGTCCCGCCTTGAATATCCCTCCGATACGCCCCCTTGAGATTTGTACGTCCTTGTGATGCACTTCTGAGAAAGACGTCCACAATCAGGTTTCGATTATACCAATTTGATCGTCTTTGTGAGAAGGACGTTCAAGTGCCGATTTTTGTCACTTTTTGGACGTCCATCTCTTTCGAAAATGAGTCTGTTTGTAAGTTCTTCTCTTACAGCTTCCTCAATACACTTCTACCAGGATCACATCATGCTCTATCTCAAATTTGTTGTCCTCTTTTGGTGAAATATGCTTGATTGTGTTGGACCATGAAGTGATAAAATTGTTTAATATTAAGTGATCCAACCAAGGGAGAAAAATTCAGACAGTGGAGGTTGACATTTATATAGGCTCTGACCATCACTGGCTAAATTAGACCTGGATATTCAATGCTGAGTCATGTCTGGGTACCAGCATTGAATATCTGGATTTGCATGCCATCCCATATAGCTAACTGAACAGTTAGGACAGCTATTTGCATGGTCCATCCTACTTGCCCAGTTAACTATACAGACAAAGGCACTAAATATCACCAGTGTGCACCTAACGTTTGGGACTGTCCCGACTCTGCCCTCAGACATTCCTCAACTGGCTGGTTTCAACGTGACTGTTTAGCAGTGTTGTAAAATGTAACTAGTTACTATACTTAAGTAAATGTTGTGTTACTTTTACTTTTACCAAAGTAATAATTTAACCTAATTTTACTACTTTTATCTAGTTACTTCTGAGGCTTGCATTCCCAGATTTTATGCACATTGATACAGACTCACTCCTAAGTGAAACTAACTTAGATGTCAGTATTTAGACTGCTTATAGCAGGCCTAAGTGCAGCTACCTACTGTTAGGCACACCTTAGTTAGGCACAAATCTGTAAAGGAAGCATACTCGTTACAGAGTCATGCTAAGCGCATTACATTATCAGCACCAATTTTTAGGCGCCACTTATAGAATTTGTCTTTTACAGAATATAGGTGTTCCTCGTGGAAATTTAGACATGGGTATTTGTACCACGTGACCTCTTGGTTTAAGTGTTATTCTATAAACCAGACTAGGTGCGCCTTATAGAATATCGCTTAAGCAGGGTTTTTTCAGCGCCGATTTTTTAGGCTTGATTTATAGAATTCACACCTTAATTTGTCTTCATAAAATACCCTCTTAAAACTTACAACAATCAAGGGTAAATGTGCCCATATACATATACATATGCTCAGGAGTTGGTGTATATTTATAGATGCGAAGTGCATATTTTTCAAAAAATACATTTGTACTTCACAACTCCATCTGTGATCTGTACAAGCTCTTCTAAGCACATCTGCACTTGGGTCATGTAAAAGTAGGTGTGGACATTTTCCATGCCTCCTATATATACACATAACCTTACTGGGTAATTTCAGAAGAGATTATGCCCATGGGAAAAAAAAAGTGTTTATAAAATTATTTCCTACATGATTGCAGTGTTGGATTACAACTGTAGCTTTTCCTGGTGTATTTATTAGATGTTTCACTTGTGAAGGGTAATTTTGTAAGACTCTCACAATACGGAAAGCCTTGCATTATTTGGCAGACTGACAGAATATGCTTGATTGTGCTGGACCATGTGGTGATTTAGTTGTGTAATTGTAACAGGGGGTAGAAAGAGGAAAACATATAAAAGGTTTTTTTTTACTTATTTTTTTTACCTGGGAAGGTCCGGTTGGGGGCTCCTGGCATCGCTGCTGGGGGCTGAAGAGAAGAGGGGCGTTTCTGGAGGAACAGTGCCATTTTTGAACTCCCGGGGACGATTGGGCATGTCCCTGGGAGTGAAGAGAGACACCGGGAGCATGGGGTGCCCTGTTTGGGGCTGGGTTTGGGCCTGGCGGGTTGTTTCGGGCCGTCTTCGGGGCTTCGGGGGAGCTGCCCTGATGGAGGTAGCGTCGGGGCCGATTTTAGGCCCGTTGTGGTATTCGGGGCTGGCTGTCAAATCGGCGAAGGCAAGAGAAGCGCTGTGAGGAGCGCGTCGGGGTTTTGCGGGCCGATTTCGGCCAAGAGGTGGGGCCGGTGCGAGCTGGAGACACTGCTGAGAGCAGCGTTGAAGTTTTTTTTACTCCTGGGGCGATGGAGCGTGTCCCCGGGAGTGAAGAGACGTCGGAGCTCCTGAAACGTGGGCTGCCGGCAAGGAGGATGTCGAGGGAGAGCTGTGCTGGTATGCATGAGGCAGCGCGCCTCATGCACGAATCGGTGGCGCGCGTTTTAGCGAATAGGCCGAAGCCGGGAACTAAATTTTGGGCCAGCTTCGGAGCTTTTTTTGTTTTGGCTCCGTTTTCGCGTGTGGACATTGGGGACCGGAACGGATGGCAGGCTGGGTGAGAGGCAAAAATCAGGAAATAAGGGAAGGGGTTTTGACCCGAAATTTTATTTATTTTTTTTTTAATGTGAAAATAGGGTTTTTGATTTTTTAAAAATCAGGGTTTTGTTGAATTTAAATTCTGTTTTTGGTTTTGGGGTTGGGGAATTTTTTAGGATTTTTGTAGTAATTTAGTTTTTTTAATTTTTGTTTTTTAAATAGGAGTTTTTGACGGGAGTGGGTTTAATAGGGTTAGGAAAGGGTTAATTTTTTTAATTCGACAGGGTAGGTCCGGGAGGGGAGTTTGAAATTTTTGGGATAGTTTTTAATTGGATCTGGGAATTTTAGAGGGGTCTAGAATAGTTTGTTTGAAGGCGGATGTTGGAATTTGGGATTTTTAAAATTGAAAAACAGGGATGGATAGGGAATAGGGAGTTTAATTTTGGGGTCAAGTTTGAAGTGATTTGAGTAAATTTTAAGGTGATTTTGGTTAAATAGTATGATTTTCCTATTAAAATCTATGGGGTTTTATTTTTTAAAATGGAGCTGTAGCAGCGCTGGCCAACATTCCGCAGGTCAGTTTAGCCAGCTTGGAATGTTTAAAAGGGATAGTGATTGGCTGAGCTGATCACGGAATGGCAAGCCAGCGCTGGTCTCCCTGGAAACGGTGGTTGAGGCAGTTGGTCAGAAGGTGTTGGTCAGTCAAGGAGAGAGGTGTGTTGTGTGTGATGGGAGAGAGTGGAAGGTGTTTGGAGGGTAAAAGTGAAGGAATTTGAGAAATATTGAAGGAAAAATAATTAGAGAATAGTGTATGATTGAGAGGGTTGTTGTGGTTTAATGGGGAAGTTTGGTTAAAATTTATCAAGGTTAGGAAATAGGATTAATAGTAACTGGGTTTGTAAGAGGTGTGGGGTGTGGGTTATAAAAGGGGGTGTTTGAGAATAAAGTAAGGGGGGTAATAGTAAAGGAATTGGAATTTAAAATAGTATTTTTTTTTTTTTTAGGAGTTAAGTGTTAAATTATTAGAGTGGCTAGAAAACAGCATAGAAATATCTGAATGGAATATAAAGTGGTGTAAAGTACTGTGAAAGAGTAGCGAAAGTGCATAAGACCGGCCAACACTATTACATTAGTATTAGTTAGGGAAAGAAAAAAATAGTTAGAAAAGGAGAAGACTTGAGAGAAAGGGACAAACTGAACTTATTTTAATTTTAAGAGATAGAGGGCCACAGTGTAAAATCTTCCTAGCAACAGAATTCCTGCCATTACCCAGAGCAGACAGGATTTTGCTTCCGTTTACTTTGTTTTTGAAGGAAGGTTTAGGAGGAAGAGTCGTACATTTCAGGAGACTACAAGGGCCCTGACGCAAGCAAGATTCCACCGGCACGCTTGGAAGAAAAGGAATGGAGTCACCGACAGCTAAGTGACTGAGAGCAAAACTGGGACTGAGTATCAAGGGGAAAGTGGGTGTTACTTACCTTGAAGGGAAAAAGGGAAAAGAGAAAAGAGAGGGAAAAAAACCCAAACAAAATACTTACCTGTTCCTGAAGGGTGGTGAAAACTCCTGTAAAACATAAAGGGTGACACAAAGTATCAAAGTCCGGAGAAACATCCTTTAGGAGAGTATAAAGAATTGTTAAACAGGGGAAGGGTTTAGTGAAAACAAAAACACAATACTTATTTGATGTCTGTTCTGGTTCTGTAGTAAGAATACCTGAAAAGAGAAAAGAAGCGAGTCTATATTTCTTTTTAAAAGAAAAGGGTTATTCATGTACATAAATTGTGGAGTCTATTGTATAATTTTGTAGGTTTGTCTTTAATTTACTTTGAGGTTGAATTGAAAGAATTTAAAATAAATACTATTTTGTTGCATTGAAAAGAACCCTGCAGCTGATTGAGTTTGTGGGAATCTGCAAGGGAGAATCCTAAATTTAGTTTAATTTTTCCTCTTCCGTTCTTCGAGAACGGAAGATGAGGATAGTGGTTCTATCACATTTCCGGTAACTTGTAGTGTGTTCGCATACAGGCTCTACTACAAACACCTGATTTTGGGTGAGCACACAGTTACATCTGAGGTACCGGAAGTGCTGGTTAGAAATTGGCGTAGTCGGCAGGATTTTCCTGAATTTGGGGGCTTAATCGGCAGAATTTGGAGTGTGGGTATATCCACTCCTGAAGAAATTCTTTAAAGGGAGGCAACTATCAATAAAGATAATTAATTAAATAAAAGTGTGATTTATTTAGGGTAAGGTTAAGTGTTCTGGTTAAGTGTTCTTGGGTTTGCCTGGAGTCTCTGTTTCGGTGGTAACACTAGTTCCTGGAGCAGGAAGAACATGGAAGGGGAAGCGTCTGGAGCTCACGCTGTTCCCGTGCCTCAAGTCGTAGTGCATACGGTGATCATCCCGCAGGACAGGTTTGTTCCTGACTTTTGTGGATTTCCTAAAGGACCAGAGGATTTAAAGATCAGTGAATGGATTGAAAAAATGAGGACCCGGATGAGACTTATGAGGATTCCAGCAGAAGACCAGGTTGACATGGTGCGTGGCCATCTGAAGGGGATAGCCTTGGACACAGTAAAATACTCTCTTCCCAGGGATTGTACAGTTGACGAGATCTTTGAACTGTTGAAGCAGGTGTATGGCGACAAGGTGGCGTTGAGCTTACGAATCCAAGAATTCTACAATCTTCGTCAAGGGGATAGGGATTCTATCCGAGTATATGCCTATAAATTGCAGGAGAAGCTGGAGGCAATCATCGCCCGAGACCGAAGACGTGTTGGAGACCCTGACGAGACATGAAGAAGCAGTTTATTTTGGGCTTGAGAGATGAGTCTTTGAAGCGAGAAGTGGCTAAGCGAAGCGAGGACAACCCGAGATTATCTTTCGCTGAGCTGATGCAAGCGGCCATCAGGTGGGCCGGAGAGAAAAGAGGTCTGGCAACCTGGGAGTCAGTGCCTAAACGTATTCTTCAAAGACCGAGAGAAGATGCCGGAGATTATTATCGTCCTGAGGAGTCTGCAACGGTTTCCATGATGCAGCAGTTGACTAACATGGTTGCTATGTTATGTGAAAGGCAAGATGAAGAATGGAGACGTCAAAGGATGGAGAGAGAGCAAATGAGATACTCCAATATTAGAAGAGAATACCCTAGGAATTCCTATGGAGAGAGACCCTCAAGAACTGCCATGGGTGAGCTGATTTGCTATCGATGCCAGGAGCCGGGGCACATAGTCAGGAATTGCCAGTCTGAGAGAGGTAACCTTCCAAGAAGTGAGCAAGGAGGCAAATATCCGGTTGTTAGGGACAACAGGAACAACGCAGAACAACCCAGCACAAGTGGTACTTTCAACACAAATAATGCTCGGGAAGATACCTTGGCTCCTGTGAAGGGGGGTGATGGAAAGCCATCTGTCCGGAAGCAGAAATACGTGAATAAAGAAGAGAATCTGGAGGAAAGTTATTTTGGGGAGCGAGTGATTGGAACCAGCCCGGTACTAAATGTTTTAATCAATGGAGTGGAAACGCTCTGCACAGTCGATACTGGCTTCAGCGTCTCAACCATCTTGGCGAGCTTTTTCTATAAAAACTTCCCGAATACCGCTTGCCTGCAAGATGCCAGTCAACTGACGTTGGTAGCAGTGAACGGGACTGATCTGCCTGTGCTTGGGTATATAGATGCCGATGTCCAGTGCTTGGGGCAATTGGTGCCGGAACGATGTATTTTTGTTGTTAAAGATAATTTCAATAATGGGCAAGTAGAGAGTCAGACAGTACATGGCATAGTGGGCATGAATGTCCTTCGGTACCTGGAAGGGTTATTTAAAGATCTGTCTTCCTTGATGGGTGAGCCGGTGAAGATTGCAACTATAATTTCGAAAATTGCACAGAAGCAAAAATCCAAATCGGAGGGATTTGTGAAGCTACGTGGTAGTGCAGGCCAGATCCTTCCTGCAATGTCTGAAAAAGTGCTAATTGGAAAGTGTCAGCAAATGAGAAAGACCTCCGGGGTGCTATTGGTGTCGGCATCCAAGAAAATTACTTTGCCCAATAAGGTGATGGTCGCCAACACATTAGTGAAACTGGATAGAGGCAATGTGTGGGTTCGTATGATTAATGTGGGAGTGAAAGATGTCATCATCCCTGGGAGAGCGCAGATTGCGGAGATTCATACACCTGTGAGCGTAATCCCGGAAGAAAACTCTGAGGATCGTGAAGAGAAAATGAAGGGTTGGGAAAAACTGTTGCCAGAAGTGAAGGTGGAGTGGAATAAATTGTCATCTGATAAGGCCCAACAATTGAGAGAGTTGTTATGGAAGCACCGTTCAGTCTTCTCCACTCATGATGCAGACATCGGGTTTTCTGATTTGGTAGCACACAGAATTGATACCGGTGAAGCAAGACTTGTGAAGCAACCCTTCCGCCGGGTATCTCCTCATATATATGAGCAATTTAAATCTCATGTGCAGGAGTTAGTGAGACAAGGAGTGCTCCGGAAGAGCTATAGTCCATGGGCTTCGCCAGCTGTGGTAATAAAGAAGAAAGATGGCAGCTTGCGGTTTTGCTGTGACTATAGGAAACTGAACTCCCTTACCATCCGGGATGCCTACCCACTTCTGAGGATCGACGAGTCTTTGGACGCTCTAGGATCGTCGAGATGGTTTTCCTCGCTGGATATGACATCTGGATACTTCCAGATGGGCATGGCTTCTCAGGACATCGAGAAGACAGCGGTGACCACACCATTCGGGTTATTTGAATAGACCCGCATGCCCTTCGGATTATGTAACACCCCAGCCAGCTTCCAGAGGTTGATGGAGTCCGTCATGGCGGAGTATGTTTTCGAAATCCTCCTCCTATACCTAGACGACATCCTAGTTTACGCTCCCACTTTTGAAAAACATTTAGAACGGCTGGACCTTGTCCTACAGAGATTGAAATCATGTGGTCTTAAGCTTAAGCCCTCAAAGTGCAAGCTTCTCTGCCAAGAAGTGAGGTTCCTCGGATATATAGTCTCCAGTGAGGGTGTCTCCGCGGATGTGGAGAAAGTGAAAACGGTACAGGAGTGGAAGACTCCGAAGACTAAGACCGAAGTGAGACAATTTATAGGATTGGCTAGCTTTTATAGAAGATTTGTGAAAGATTTCGCCAAGATAGCAGTCCCTCTGCATGCCCTGACGGGAAAGTCAATTCCGGAGAATTCGACTATTTGCTGGGATAATGACTGCCAGCAGGCTTTTGACATCTTAAAAAGCAAGCTTACGTCAGCACCTATATTAGCTTATCCAGTTTTTACTAAGCCTTTCATTCTCACCACGGATGCAAGTTATCAAGGACTGGGGGCGGTTTTAAGTCAGATCCAGGAGGGTGAGGAGAAAGTGATTACATTCGCCAGCAGAGGTCTAAGAAAATCAGAGAGAAACGCTAACAACTATTCAGCGTTTAAGCTGGAGCTGCTGGCTCTGAAATGGGCAGCCACGGAAAAGTTTTGTGAATACCTAATCTATCAGAGGTTTATACTAAGAATGGATCACAACCCCCTGAAATATCTAGAGACCGCCAGAATTCAAGCTGTAGAGCAGTGATGGTTGGCGCAACTAGCTGACCTAGAGTTTGAAGTGGAGTACAAGCCGGGCCGTACTAACATGGTGGCTGATGCTCTTTCTTGTGTTCCGAATGAAGAAGAGCCGGAACTGGAGGGACATGATGCTGAAAAGGATTTCTTCGGATTTTCTTGTAAGAAGATCTCAGTGGTGAGCAGAAAGAAAAGAGTGGGTGCACAGAAATTTTGTCAAGGGTTGACAGGGGAAGGTCTAAATGAAAACGTAAAGAGAGCCCAGAGGGAAGATAATACGATCAAGACCATAATTGAATGGAAAGAAAATCAGTATATTCCTTCCTCAGAAGAACTAAGTTGTCAGGAAGTGAGAGATTTATGGAAACATCGAGAGCGGCTGCAGGTGTTAAAATGGAATGTTATTCAGGAGATATGAAGATTGTCGTCTAGGGAAAGACGTTTGGCAGATCATAGTGCCTGAGGTGTTGAGGAAGGAAATGTTGGAGAATTTCCATAATCAAATGGAACATTACGCCCTAGAGACGACCTTCAAGAATCTTCGAAAACGCCACTTTTGGATTAATATGCGGAAGGACGTGGAGAACTGGATTCAAAACTGTAGGAGGTGCTGTTTCTCCAGAGAATTATTTCCTCGAGAGAAATGTGAGTTGAGCTGTTTTAATGTCATCCGACCACAGGAAGTGGTAGCGATAGACTATACGATGTTGGAAAGGGATGCACGAGGACTTGAAAACATACTCATAATGACGGATCTCTTTTCCCGATTTGCAGTGGCTGTACCAACCCGTAACCAAACAGCCAGAACAACAGCGGAAGTACTAATTAACAAGTGTTTTGCAGTATATGGGCCACCCGAAAGGTTGCACTCAGATCAGGGTCCAGCTTTCGAGTCTTCAGTGGTCAAGGAGATTTGTGCTTGGTATGGAATTAAGAAGACAAGAACCAACCCATACCATTCCCAAGGCAACGGGAGGTGTGAGCGTTTTAACAGGACATTACATCAGATCCTACGCACCTTCCCGGAACACAAGAAGAGGAATTGGTCCAAGTTCCTGCCGGAAGTAACCCAAATTTATAATAGTTCCGTGCACCATTCAACGGGATTCACACCTGCAGATCTGTTCCTGGGAAGAGAGTCCCTGCTACCTCGAATGTCCCTGGTGAAGGAAGATGAAAATAAGGAAAGCTGGGAAAGAATACAGAGCTTAGATGACTGGATACGTGAACATAAGGAAAATATGACACTGGCGCAGGAACAGGCCAGAAAATTTGCAGAACACCAAAATACAAAGATGAAGGCGCTATATGACAAGAAGTCAAGTGTGGAGAGACTTCAAGTGGGGGATTGGGTCTTATTGCGGAGACAGAGATTTCCAGGCAGACACAAGATACAGGACACCTGGGAATCTTTTCCCTATAGCGTGGTGGAAATGTTTGGGGAGAATTCCAATGTTGTAAAAATCAGAAATGAAAAGTTTGGGGATAAAACAGTCCACAGGGACTTGCTAAGAAAATTTGGGTTAGAGGAAATAAATATTGAAGGGGAAAATTGATCTTTTCAGGGGATAAGAAATGTATTCCGGTAGTACTTCCAAAAGAGAAACAAAAAGGTTATGCTGTTATTACTGAATTTGTGTTTAATCCTGTGTTCTATTCACATGTAACTGAGACAAAGGAACCAATAAGAAGTTCCACAAGGTGCAACAAAGGTTTATGCTCCACATTCCTCAAGGACAATTTTATTTTGGGTTAATTTGGGAAAAAAAAAGTTAGGTTTAAAGGAGGGATGTGAGAATGGAAATGATGAATGAGATAAATAGTTTGTTTAATGGATGAGGTTTGTGTTGAGTAAGTTTGGTACTTCGGGCCTGTATATTTGTTGGAATGTTGGAAGTGGTGGGTTGTGAATATTGGGGACAATATTTAAGCCCGGCCGAATGTAACAGGGGGTAGAAAGAGGAAAACATATAAAAGGTTTTTTTTAACTTATTTTTTTACCTGGGGAGGTCCGGTTGGGGGCTCCTGGCATCGCTCCTGGGGGCTGAAGAGAAGAGGGTCGCTTCTGGAGGAACAGCGCTGTTTTTGAACTCCCGGGGACGATTGGGCATGTCCCCGGGAGTGAAGAGAGACACCGGGAGCATGGGGTGCGCTGTTTGGGGCCGGGTTTGGGCCTGGCGGGTTGTTTCGGGCCATCTTCGGGGCTTCGGGGGGGGCTGCCCTGATGGAGGTAGCGTCGGGGCCGATTTTAGGCCCGTTGTGGTATTTGGGGCTGGCTGTCGAATCGGCGAAGGCAAGAGAAGCGCTGTGAGGAGCGCGTCGGGGTTTTGCGGGCCGATTTCGGCCAAGAGGTGGGGCCGGTGCGAGCTGGAGACACTGCTGAGAGCAGCGTTGAAGTTTTTTTTACTCCCGGGGCGATGGAGCGCGTCCCCGGGAGTGACGAGACGTCGGAGCTCCTGAAGCGCGGGCTGCCAGCAAGGAGGACGTCGAGGGAGAGCTGTGCTGTATGCATGAGGCAGCGCGCCTCATGCACGAATCGGTGGCGCGCGTTTTAGCGAATAGGCCGAAGCCGGGGCCTAAATTTTGGGCCGGCTTCAGAGCTTTTTTTGTTTTGGCTACGTTTTCACGTGTGGACATTGGGGACCGGAACGGATGGCAGGCTGGGTGAGAGGCGAAAATCAGGAAATAAGGGAAGGGGTTTTTGACCCGAAATTTTATTTATTTTTTTTTTAATGTGAAAATAGGGTTTTTGATTTTTTAAAAATCAGGGTTTTGTTGAATTTAAATTCTGTTTTTGGTTTTGGGGTTGGGGGACATTTTAGGATTTTTGTAGTAATTTAGTTTTTTAATTTTTCTTTTTTTAAATAGGAGTTTTTGACAGGAGTGGGTTTAATAGGGTTAGGAAAGGGTTAATTTTTTAAATTCGACAGGGTAGGTCCGGGAGGGGAGTTTGAAATTTTTGGGATAGTTTTTAATTGGATCTGGGAATTTTAGAGGGGTCTAGAATAGTTTGTTTGAAGGCGGATGTTGGAATTTGGGATTTTTAAAATTGAAAAACAGGGATGGATAGGGAATAGGGAGTTTAATTTTTGGGTCAAGTTTGAAGTGATTTGAGTAAATTTTAAGGTGATTTTGGTTAATTAGTATGATTTTCCTATTAAAATCTATGGGGTTTTATTTTTTAAAATGGAGCTGTAGCAGCGCTGGCCAACATTCCGCAGGTCAGTTTAGCCAGCTTGGAATGTTTAAAAGGGATAGTGATTGGCTGAGCTGATCACGGAATGGCAAGCCAGCGCTGGTCTCCCTGGAAACGGTGGTTGAGGCAGTTGGTCAGAAGGTGTTGGTCAGTCAAGGAGAGGTGTGTTGTGTGTGATGGGAGAGAGTGGAAGGTGTTTGGAGGGTAAAAGTGAAGGAATTTGAGAAATATTGAAGGAAAAATAATTAGAGAATAGTGTATGATTGAGAGGGTTGTTGTGGTTTAATGGGGAAGTTTGGTTAAAATTTATCAAGGTTAGGAAATAGGATTAATAGTAACTGGGTTTGTAAGAGGTGTGGGGTGTGGGTTATAAAAGGGGGTGTTTGAGAATAAAGTAAGGGGGGGGGGTAATAGTAAAGGAATTGGAATTTAAAACAGTATTTTTTTTTTTTTAGGAGTTAAGTGTTAAATTATTAGAGTGGCTAGAAAACAGCATAGAAATATCTGAATGGAATATAAAGTGGTGTAAAGTACTGTGAAAGAGTAGCGAAAGTGCATAAGACCGGCCAACACTATTACATTAGTATTAGTTAGGGAAAGAAAAAAATAGTTAGAAAAGGAGAAGACTTGAGAGAAAGGGACAAACTGAACTTATTTTAATTTTAAGAGATAGAGGGCCACAGTGTAAAATCTTCCTAGTAACAGAATTCCTGCCATTACCCAGAGCAGACAGGATTTTGCTTCCGTTTACTTTGTTGTTGAAGGAAGGTTTAGGAGGAAGAGTCGTACATTTCAGGAGACTACAAGGGCCCCGACGCAAGCAAGATTCCACCGGCACGCTTGGAAGAAAAGGAATGGAGTCACCGACAGCTAAGTGACTGAGAGCAAAACTGGGACTGAGTATCAAGGGGAAAGTGGGTGTTACTTACCTTGAAGGGAAAAAGGGAAAAGAGAAAAGAGAGGGAAAAAAACCCAAACAAAATACTTACCTGTTCCTGAAGGGTGGTGAAAACTCCTGTAAAACATAAAGGGTGACACAAAGTATCAAAGTCCGGAGAAACATCCTTTAGGAGAGTATAAAGAATTGTTAAACAGGGGAAGGGTTTAGTGAAGACAAAAACACAATACTTATTTGATGTCTGTTCTGGTTCTGTAGTAAGAATACCTGAAAAGAGAAAAGAAGCGAGTCTATATTTCTTTTTAAAAGAAAAGGGTTATTCATGTACATAAATTGTGGAGTCTATTGTATAATTTTGTAGGTTTGTCTTTAATTTACTTTGAGGTTGAATTGAAAGAATTTAAAATAAATACTATTTTGTTGCATTGAAAAGAACCCTGCAGCTGATTTGAGTTTGTGGGAATCCGCAAGGGAGAATCCTAAATTTAGTTTAATTTTCCTCTTCCGTTCTTCGAGAACGGAAGACGAGGATAGTGGTTCTATCACATTTCCGGTAACTTGTAGTGTGTTTGCATACAGGCTCGACTACAAACACCTGATTTTGGGTGAGCACACAGTTACATCTGAGGTACCGGAAGTGCTGGTTAGATGATGTTAACTGATTCAACCAAGGGGGTAATATTCAGCCAACAGTAGTCAATATTTACACTTTAAGATGGTAAAGGAGTGTCTGTATAGCTTCTATTTTATGACACGTGGAGGGGGATAATCGAAAGGGACGCCCAAGTTTTTCTGAGAACATCCTCGCAGGAAACAAGATAGACTTCCATCTTTCGTTTTGATAATACAGTTGGGGACGCCCAAATCTGGAAATTTAGGTCATCCTTAGAGATGGTCGTCCTTAGACTTGGTCGTTTTCTGATTTTCGGCGATAATGGAAACCGAGGACGCCCATCTCAGAAAGGACCAAATCCAAACTGTTATGATTGGGGTCTGAACCCCTCTCAAACTTACCTCTTTCCTAGGGGTCAGCTTCTTAGCTGGCTTCTGTTTCTTTCTCTGTCCTTTCTGAGCTGGCTCTGTCTCTCTGTGCTTGCAGCTTCCAGCAGCAGGGCTCTAATTGTTTCACTATACTGCACCTGTGTGGGTAGTCTGAGTTGTTCTAACTCTCTTTGGGTGTACTGGCTTCAAGTGTTTCACGGTTTTGCATTGGTGTGGGTTGGGCCTCTCTGGGTCAGTGTGCTTTTGCCTAGGTCTAGGGAGTGTGACATCATCAGGGAGGGCCTTGATAAGGAAGTGGTGTTGTTTCCTTCAGAGCCTTTGCAACAGTGGTATTTGCTTTAGGTAGGGTGGTGCAGTGTGCACTTCTGACTTTGTGTCTAGTTTCCCTGCTTGCTTTTGCTAAGGGCCAGGTTAGTGTTAGTGCAGTGTGCACTGGTGACTGTGTGTTTAGCTTTCTTGCTTTGCCCTCTTGGTTTTGGAAGCATTGCTATGTGTAGGGCTTTGGAAGCTCTGTTGCTGATAGAAGTACTTCAGGGTTTGGTGTTGTTAGGAACACTGCAGAGTTTGCTGTTAGAAGTACTTCTGGTGTTTATGCTATTGGGAGCATTGCAGTCTTTGCTGTTGGTGTTTGGTGATTTAGAATCACTTTTGGCTTATGTGTTAGCTTCCCTTCTTTTTCCTTGTGGCTCCCCTGTCTTCCCTTTTAGTGATAGGAGCTCTTCTGGTTGCTTGCCAGAGTAGTGCTTGGGAAGCACCTTGTTAGTTGTATCTAGCTTGCTAGAGCAGTGCTTAGGTAGCTTGTTAGTTTTGTGTTTAGCTTATTAGTGTAGAGCTCTGCTTGTAGCTTGGTGCTTAGTAGCACCTGTGTTAGCTTTGTGTTTAGTTCCCTGCTCTGTTAGTTTAGGGCTTAGGAAGTCCCTTTCTTGAGCAGGGCTTAGGAGCTCCTGTTTAGTATAGGGCTTAGGAAGTCCTTTTGTCAGTTTACTGTTAGGAACACTCCTGCTGGTTTAGGGCTTGGGAGCACGTAGATCAGTTTAGGGTTAGGAGCACTTCTGTTTCCAGTCCTGGTCCCTATGTCATCCGGTATCCAGTAAGTCCTGTCGGCTACTCGAACCCAGGAGCTCAACTTCTGGGGGGCTTAGTAGCTAAGTGCAGGTGAAGCTGTGTGGACCAGTCCGGTGTGCTCCAGTCCAGTGTTCCAGTCCTGTGTCCTCCTGTTCAGGGATTCCAGTCCAGTGTTCCAGTCCGGGGTTCCAGTCCTGTGTCCTCCAGTCCGGGGAATTCCAGTCCGTGTGTTCCGGCTCGCTGGGCGGTGCCTGCAGTCCCTGCCGGTGTCGGTGTGCTTGCCCAGCGTTGGTTGGTGGGTTTTGCCTGCTGCTGTCGCTCCTCGTCAGCAGCCCAAGGGCTCACTTTTGCTCCAGAGCCCGGCCCCGCGGGCTCTGAACCTGAGAACCTGACACAAACCCTTTGGTCATGGTAGGAGCCAGCATTCGTAGTGCACTGGTCCCCCTCACATGCGAGGACACCAACCGGGCACCCTAGGCGACACTTTAGTGGACTTCAGAAATTGCTCCCAGGTGCATAGCTCCCTTACTGTGTGTGCTGAGACCTCAAAACCCACTACCCACAACTGTACACCACTACAATAGCCCTTATGGGTGAAGGTGGGCACCTAGATGTGTGTACAGTGGGTTTCTGGTGGGTTTTGGAGGGCTCACATTTACAGGTCATCCCCGATTCCCTCCAGTGGTTATCTGGTCAGTTCGGGCACCTTTTCGTGGCTTGGTCATAAGAAAAAAAGGACCAAGTAAAGTCGTCCAAGTGCTCGTCAGGGACGCCCTTCTTTTTTCGATTATGGGTCGAGGATGCCCATGTGTTAGGCACGCCCAAGTCCTGCCTTCGCTATGCCTCTGACACGCCCCTGGGAACTTTGGTCGTCCCTGCGACAGAAAGCAGTTGGGGATGCCCAAAAATCAGCTTTTGATTATGCTGATTTGAGCGATCCTGTGAGAAGGACGCCCATCCTCTGATTTGTGTCGGAAGATGGCCGTCCTTCTCTTTCGAAAATAAGCCTGAGGTGCATTTTCGAAAGAACGTCCAAGTCAAAATTGGGACACCTGCTTCATAACATCTAAAAAAAAGTCCGTCTAACAGCCATTTTCAAACATAGAAAATCTCAGGATTTCCTGTTTGAAAATATGCAAGAAGAACGTTTTTTGCACTGAAAACATCCAAAATGAACAGCCATTTTCCAAATTGAAACGTCCAAAATTTGAATGCCAAAAAAGAAGACGCAAAAATGGCTGTATGGCATCATTTGTACAAAAATGGCCACACAGATGTTGCTGCAGAGCAAAGGGGCAGCCTAGTAGTCAGTGTAGTGGACTTTAAACAACGGGACCCAGGCACAAATCCCACCTGAATTCCTTTAGAGGTTATTGTGGGTTCTCCAGATAGAAACCTACTGACCCTACCACTACAATAGCCATCACACTTGTAGGTGTCTTATAAACATAAGTACTGGAGAGCTTTCATATTTGTATAGAAATAAGAGTTAAAGTGGGAGTTACACCTGGGTCCCATTGATCAAAGTTCACTGCACTGACCACTAGGCTACTCATACAAGATGCATAAAGGGACTGCCCTATTTGTTATATCATTTGGAATTCTTGCCCAAAAGATAGGGATAGAAGATCTAGTAACAACTAATTTATTTTGTTTAACCCTCGATTAAGGGAGTAAAGAGATTCACTCTATATAATAGACTTTTAGCTGTGCAAGCTCCAAAATTATGGAAATATCTATCTACTTGTGTTAATTTTCAGTTGGAGTTCCATCAATTTAAATTACATTTAAAAACTGAGCTTTTTAGAAGATTTATATAGAATTAATTCCTAAGTCTTAAGAATTAAGTCAAGTCAAGTCTTGTCTTGATCTCTTCTATGTTGAAGCATAAACCCTCAGATTCTATATACTGCACTGAGATTTCTGCGCGGAAATCAAAATGTATTCTATAACAATGTGCATAAACTAATTGGTTAACAAGCCAATCAGCATTAATTTCCAATTAACAAGCAATTGTTGACACTAATTGTCATTAATTAGAATTTAGATGCAGAACTGTCTAGGCATATTCTATAACATACTGGTCGTAAATTCTAAGTCGCATAGTTGAAAAGGGGGCATGGCCATGGATGCGTAATAGGTGGGTCAGTCATTTCTAAAATCTATGCACATTGTTACATTTACACTAGGTTTTACTTGATATAACCACCTGTGACTAAATTTCATTTCAGCGCTGACTTTTTTGGCATGATATAGAATCTAATCCAAAGTGTATGTATGTATCTATTATTTAGATGCTATTTTATAAAGACAAATAGGCACCTATGTGCCTATATAAAATACTAATATAAGTGGCAGAAATCATGCCTTATTGCTGGTTGACATCTGGTCTCCAATATTATGAACATAATGAAAGCTAAAAGCTAAGTACTACAATATATTAAGAAAATGCTATCTGCAATAATTTGAAAATAATTTAAAAACTATTAATTTATAAAGAAAACGCTATAAAGCTATAAAAATATATTGAAAAAATCTAAGAAAGTACATCTAAGGATTGATGAGGATTGCATTATGCCCCTTTTCAGACATATGCTAGGCTCATTTAGCCTAATTAGGGGAAGGTACGCCGATCTGATAGATCCTATTATGAGTACTATGGTTTCCTGACCCAGTTGACCTTATGAAAAATGTATATTGGTGAAAATAAATAGACTGAAGTAGAGCACATATATAACTATCTTATTGCAGGCATAAGCATTTACACCCTGTGCATATTCACCACCTTAAAGAAAGTATTTTATAATCAACATGTGAGTTCTGCCTGCATTCTGCCCAGACTGCTCCCTTACTATGTCTACCAGTAAAGCCCACTCCTTCATGAGAAGACACTTATATTTAAGCCAGTTGTTATTTCATAAAAGGCCTTTTACATGCATGTGTGGCCACATATGTGTGAAAATGACTTTGGGCCTGATATTCAGGTGCCGGCTATCAGTGTTCTGCTGATCGCCACCGTTGTTAAACTTGGAGAATCAATGCTGGGCCATGTCAGGGCATCAGCATTGAATTTCTGGGTTTGTAGAGCCAATTAACATAGTTAAGTGCAATATTCAGCACTTAAGTGACTATGAGTTACCGCATAAAGGGGCTCTTTTACAAAGCTGGCTTACTGCATGTTAAAATGGAACTACTGCCAGCCCAATGCAGCTGCCGGCGGTATTTCTGGCTGGAGCGCTAATCCAGAGGTAATCGAGCATAGCTGAGTTACAGTGGGAGCCCTTACCGCCACCTCAATAACTCTTACCGCATGGCCATTTTTTTGAGGGGGCACTTTACTGGTTGCGGTAAAAAAAAGGGCCCTGGTGCATGGGGAAAATAGTCCCACTACTACCGCAGGGCCCTTTTTCCTGCAGCTTATTAAAAGGATCCCAAAGTTAGAACTGAGATTTTTGCTGTCCTGTTTAAGCCATTAAGCTGGCTGGTTAAGTGCTGACTCTGCCCCTGGAACACCCCCCAAATAGATGGTTTTCAGTTCGATACTAACCAGTTATTTTCATTGACACTAACTTGTTCAGTTAGCCTTGGATAGGTGATTTAACAGGCCAGGAACTGTTTCTGGCTGCTTAGATTGCTTTGAATACTGACCCCTTTACAGTTTCAATTGATAGCAGGTCACCTAGGTTTGGGGAGGCCAAGTAGATGCCTATATTAAAGCTGCTTTATAAAGAGACATGAACGTCAATATGTCTATAAAATAGCCCCAGGAAAAACCTGCCTAAAATGTGCCTAAAATGCACCCTTGTACATTCACACCAGCTCGGAAACAGGAGAAAAAGTTCATTACTGATGTACAGAGCCAAGAGCATTTTACAACCAATGAGCTTACTTTGTGACTGTACCCATGTTGCTCTCAAGCACTGTCCAAGAACACACCTACACGTGGTTCACATACAAGGGCAAGTGTTTTTATCATGGTGCATATTTGTATGGTCATAACATGTGAGATAATTTTATGAAGCTTCTTACATATGTATAACAGGGTTTACACTTGAAAAAATCCTGTATAAGATTACTCTTGCAGTCTTGGTAGTTTTCAGAGGCAGTCTCAGTTTTTCATACATGAATTATGTTTTATTTGTTTTTTGTTTTGTTTTTTTTCAGCAAAAAGAGAATAAGAAGTGGAATTGTAATGCCCTTAGCATTGACATAGACACTACGCCAATCATCCAGTCATGACTCATCAACTACTTTGAACAAAATACTAGGAAACTTTCTTTATTTTTAAAAGAATTGACTGCAGCTTTTACTAACCAAAATCTCACACATTATAAGTAAGATCAGTTGGTTAACAATAAACTTCAATTGCAATACAATACAGATTTCCCAGATAGCAGCTTCACAACAACATCACGGAGGCATTCAGTACTGAAACTCGCTCCCTCTAGCACATTATTATTTCCCCCTTTTGCTGAGCTTGTGACTCATAGTGATGCTGAGCTATGCCCACTCATGGCAGGGGCGTAGCCAGACCTCAGCGGGAGGGGGGTCCAGAGCCCAAGGTATGGGGGGGGGGGCACATTTTAGCCCGTCTCTTCCAGCCACCGAACCTCCCCCGCTACTTTCGGACCCCCCGCCGCCGCCAGGTACCTTTGCTGGCAGGGGTCCCCAACCCCCGCCAGCCTGGATTCCAGGGCTCTGTCTTTTCCTGGTTCTCTTCCTACCTCTCCCTCCGCACCTTTAGTGTTCACTCTGGTGGATCCTCTTCTACTTCTATCCCTCTGCCTGTCGGCGTACCTCAGGGTTCTGTTCTTGGTCCCCTCCTCTTTTCTATCTACACTTCTTCCCTTGGTTCATTAATCTCATCTCATGGCTTTTCCTACCATCTCTATGCTGATGACTCCCAAATCTACCTTTCTACCCCTGATATCTCACCTTGCATCCAAACCAAAGTTTCAGCGTGCTTGTCTGACATTGCTGTCTGGATGTCTCAACGCCACCTGAAATTAAATATGACCAAAACTGAGCTTCTCATTTTCCCCCCCAAACCCACCTCCCCGCTCCCCCCGTTTTCTATTTCTGTTGATGGCTCTCTCATTCTCCCTGTCTCCTCAGCTCGAAACCTTGGGGTCATCTTTGACTCTTCTCTCTCCTTCTCTGCTCATATCCAGCAGATTGCCAAGAACTGTCGTTTCTTTCTTTACAACATCCGTAAAATCCGCCCCTTTCTTTCTGAGCACTCTACCAAAACCCTCATCCACACCCTTGTCACCTCTCGTTTAGACTACTGGAATCTGCTTCTTGCTGGCCTCCCACTTAGTCACCTCTCCCCTCTCTAGTCGGTTCAAAACTCTGCTGCCCGTCTCATCTTCCGCCAGGGTCGCTTTACTCATACTACCCCTCTCCTTAAGACCCTTCACTGGCTCCCTATCCATTTTCGCATCCTGTTCAAACTTCTTCTACTAACCTATAAATGTACTCACTCTGCTGCTCCCCAGTATCTCTCCACACTCGTCCATCCCTACACCCCTTCCCGTGCACTCCGCTCCATGGATAAATCCTTCTTATCTGTTCCCTTCTCCACTACTGCCAACTCCAGACTTCGCGCCTTTTGTCTCGCTGCACCCTACGCCTGGAATAAACTTCCTGAGCCCCTACGTCTTGCCCCATCCTTGGCCACCTTTAAATCTAGACTGAAAGCCCACCTCTTTAACATTGCTTTTGACTCGTAACCACTTGTAACCACTCGCCTCCACCTACCTTCCTCTCTTCCTTCCCGTTCACATTAATTGATTTGATTTGCTTACTTTATTTATTTTTTGTCTATTAGATTGTAAGCTCTTTGAGCAGGGACTGTCTTTCTTCTATGTTTGTGCAGCGCTGCGTATGCTTTGTAGCGCTATAGAAATGCTAAATAGTAGTAGTAGTAGTAGTAGTTAGTCTTTTACAGCGCCGGTCTCCGGTGCGTTCACTGATCTGACATCCTGCATGCACGTCCTGCACAAAAGGAGACCGGCGCTGAAGAAGACTAACCCCCCGCCAGCAAAGGTACCTGGCGGCGGCAGGGGAGGGGTGGTGATGTGGGAGGGGGGTCGAAAGTAGAGGGGGCCAGGGCTAAATCTGTGGGGGCCCATGCCCCCAAGACCACACATAGCTACGCCTCTGACTCGTGGAGGTATGGCCTGTGAGTTACCATATTTCTTGAATTAATTTCCCCCCCCAAACTTATTACACAGCCGCATCTGGTGCCCCTATTTTCCACTTAACCAGCCCCCCCCCCCCCCCGGCATTTCTAAACTGCGACCAAACCCCCAACTTTCACCCCAACCCTCTAATACCAATAAATGAATCCCCCAACACCTATACAATGTAAACAACCCAAAACATCAATAAAAAAGATCTACCACATACATCAAAATCATCTCACCAAAAAAGGGGTGGACTAGGACAGGTCAAAGCTTTTCCTTTCCTATCTAACCTACCCTGTCTCTCTCCCACCCACCCGCTAATTTCCTACAGCCTGCCAAAACCTCATCTATATATCATTCCCCTACTAGTCACACATGCCCACCAATCAGCTGCCTTCCAACCATCCAATCATTACCCCTACCTATCCTGCTCCTATCCCTCGACCCTTTTGCCTTTCCAACCTTCTATACACACCCTTCTCTTCAAAACACCCAGCCCCTCCCCCATCTTCTTCTACACCCCCCCCCCCTCATGTAACCTCAACATAGGGAAACTGGCTAAGTTAATGTTATCACCCCCCCCCCCCCCAGTTAAACCTGGGGGGTCTCCTTATAGAATGGTGCTTAGCACTGATTCCCATGCCCTAACGTTAGGTGCCAGACTTACACCTGCTGAAACCTGTGTAAATGCTGGCACCTAAGTTAGGCTTCAGAGCCAGTTCTCCATAATTATGCACACAACTTTTCAGAGTGCTCCTGACACACCCACGTCCCTCCCATGGCCACAACTCTTTAGCACAGTGATTCCCAAACTTTTTTAGTTTACAGCACCCTTCATGTCCAAGCAATTTTTTGTGGCATCTCCCCTCCCTCCCAGCCACACCGATCTTCTCCTCCCCTCAGCCACACAGGTCTCCGCCCCCCAACCACAAAGGGAAGGGAAACAGAGACTGACCTATAGGCTTCAACGTTTTGACTTCATCCTGTCTCCTATTTTCATCCTACCTCCTTGGCAGTCACTTCTGCGAGTCCCAGAGGCCATCTGCTCCCTGTCCCCAGTGGCCTCAGCAACAACAAGAAAACAAGCAAGCAAGGAGCTGCAGCAACCTTCAGGCATGCAGTGTAGGCTCTGCTGGTCCTCGTCTCCTGCTAATGTCAACTTTCAGTTCCGGGGGCAGAGGACCAGCAGAACTGACAGCACAGGCTTGAAGGCTGTTGCAGCCCTGTGCTTGCTTTATTTGTTTTTGTTTTTCTGCCACTGCTGTCTGCAGTAGCGGTTCGGGCAGGAGGGAGGTTGGGATTTGCTGCGGCACTCCAGAGAGTTTGCTGCGGCGCACAGTTTGGGAAATGCTGCTTTAGTGGTATGAGCTATGGGAGATGGGCACTCTGTCTTATGGAATAGCATGCAGCCATATGCATGTGCAAATTTTAATGGGTGCCGATTACCATCAATAATTTGTTGACACCCAATTATTGATGGTTAAGACCTCATTAACCAATTAATTTGCACACACATCTCAGCAGCACAGTTGTATAGAACCTGGGGGTTTTGTTGTGCATTAAGGTGTAGTGAAAAGCCCCCTTTATTTCTCATCGCCTACCCACTGTTAGCTCGGTAATGCATACTGCCTGGCTTCAAATCATGTACTGCGGCAGCAGCATGGATGCATTGAATTGCTCAGATTTTGAGCTGCTGTGATACATTGCATTCCTCAGCAATGACTGCGATTCAGTCCTTCACAGTATGTGCGAGACCTTCAAGTGACTGAAATATATTCAGTAATTTGAAAAGTTGGCAGTGGAGGTCCCTGCAGATGCCTGGGATCGTAAGCCCTACGCTTGTTTTTTGTCTCATTCCTAGCAGTAGTTAAATAGCTATCCTTTTTTTTTTTTTTTTTAGAATTTGCAACCATCTTACCCCATAGCAGGGGGACAATGCTATCATAATTGCATGGTATTCTTCTGAGGTTCCATAACAAGCTATTACTTTGCTAATGGAATATTCAAGTAGTCTGCAATAATTTATCAAATAGTCCCAAGTCCCATTTTCTCTGTGTGAATCTTTTTGTTCACAGGTAAATTGATGTGTGGAGGGTTATCATCTTTTTTTTTCTTTCTTTCTTTTTTTTTTGTAATTTAAATTAACCATTCCACCACCCTACCAAAATTATATATCTTTCAGCAACAACTCCTTTTGTAATATTTAGAAAATGTCTCATACAGGCTTGGCATAGGTAGTGATTTCTGCATTTTAATATGTTTTTATAATGCTTTTGCATATCATCTCCTGATTTAGAAAATGTAATGAAATTGAAGGCAATTAAACCTCATTAAAAAAAATACTTATGTGTTCTATTGTCAAATAAAGCTGCCAACTGAAACATGTTGAGCAGTGAATGCTATACCCATTGCATAAAGGTTGCTTCACTGAGTGGGTGAGTGGGTTGTTGGGGGTATGTAAGTGCAAATATAGGACTGTGTACATCAGGGGTAGGCAGCCTCGGTCCTTGAGGGCTGCAACCCAGTTGGTTTTCAGAATTTCCCCAATAAATATGCATGAGTTCTATTTACATACAACAGTTGTAATGTGTACAAATAGATCTCATGCATATTCATTGCATACATTAAAGTTTAACTACTATATATTGTATCCAAATATTTTACTGATTTCTTATCATTGAAAACATTTAAAACAATCTCCCTATTCATATGTCTTAATGTCCCACATTATAAAAGTCCATAAATCCTTAGAGCAAATATTTCAAAATGCTCAATGAGAATCTTCCTTCTCCCATCTGCATTTGAGAAGAGTTAACCATAAATTGTATATAGTCACTCAATCACTAATTCATACTTGCATTTTCTGAAGTGCTTAATGTTGCTGTCCTCCAGCAATAAGATATAGACATTTTTTTTATCTTCAACTTGAACTTTTTGCAATATTTAAATGGATGTGATGTCAATATATATTTTTATCTCATATTGGTCGATATATAGTGAATTTTTTGGATACTCAGATTTGATATGCTCAAGGGGTAGTTAATACCCAAACATTTTGTAAGCAGCTAGGAATACTATATTACATTACCATAGTCATCAAGTTAAAAGATTAAGGGACAGCATCTCTACTGGCCAATTTTTAAGAATACCAAACAAGAAACTTTTAGAGATCAGGCAGAAGGGATACGGTTTCGATTTAGGCAGCGTGAATACCCCTCAAGACACATAGAGGTTGGCTATTTAATAAATATGGGTACTGTTAATGATAGAAAAATTACTTGTGTTCTGCCATATACTAAGCAAACTAATCAGATAAAGAGGCTTATCTGTAAATTTTTGTCTATTATCAGTGCATCCTGGATTTTAAATTACCCTGCGATTTGCATACACCATGGATCCCAATTTGGGTGATTTATTGTCTGTAAAAAGGCAGATGATACCTGACAACAGGGATCCTCATGGCCATCAGAAATGTTACAATTGTATTAATTGTCAATATCCTTTGTTACTGAAAAGGTGACAATACCAAGTACAGGTAAAAGGTTTGTTGTCCGTTCTTGTACTCAATGTAATTCTCAATGGGTAATTTATGGCATAAGATGTCCCTGTGGCTTATGGTAGGTACATCAGTCAAAAAAAATTACAATTTAATAGTCAATCGCCCAGCATTTAAGTAATTTGAGATTAAATCATATACAAGCCCCTTTAGTGGAACATTGGGTTACAGCTTGCTATCAAGTATCTGAATTAAGATTTGTTGTCTTGTTTCAGTTTCAAAGTAGAAAGAGGTGGGGACATTTCAACAATTTTACAGCAACAACTGCAATGGTTTATTCTTTTGTGGAACACTGTATAGCCCACAGGTTTGAACAGAGAAATTGAATGGGTTAGTATCGGAACATAAGAATAGCTGAAGAAATGGCCAATCATAGCTGTTAGTCCACAATCTTATGGGAGTAATAAAGCAGATTCACCAGCATCTAATTCAGACACATGGCACAGATTAACTTACATGCTTGGAAGACCCCTTGAATTTGACTGCAAAAATATTAAAACATGTTGTTTAGGGTAAGAATTAAATTGAAGATGTGGGAGTTTAATATTTGGGAAACATAAATTATACACTGTATAGTTATAGTTTCAGCTCCTGATGATGCCTAGGGTGAAACATGTAACCATGTTGAGCATGAGCATATGACTAAACAATGCTTATAGCTGCTTTTAATAAGAACATAAGAGTAGCCATACTGGATCAGACCAATGGTCCAATTAGCCCAGTATCCCATTTCCAAACAGTGGCTAAGCCAGGTCACAAGTACATGGCAGAAACCCAATTATTAGTAACTTTCTATGTTACCAATCCCAGGATAAGCAGCTGCTTCCCCGTGTCTGTCTCAATAGCAAACTGTGGATTTTTCCTCCAGGAACTTGTCCAAACAATTTTTAAACCCAGATACGCTAACCACTGTTACCACATCTTCCAGAGCTTAACTATTCTTTGAGTGAAGAAAAGTATTTCCGTGTAACTTCCTTGAGTGTCCACTAGTCTTTGTAGTTTTGGAATGAGTAAAAAATCGATTTACTTCTACTTCTACATCACTCAGGATTTTGTAGACCTCAGTCATATTTCCCCTCATTGGTCTCTTTTCCAAGCTGAAAAGTCCTAACCTCTTTAGCATTTCCTCATACGAGAGGAGTTCCATCCCCTTTATCATTTTGGTCACTCTTCTTTGAACCTTTTCTAATTCCACTATATCTTTTTTCAGATACATTGACCAGAACTGAACACAGTACTCAAGATGCAGTCACACCATGGAGCTATACAGAGGCATTATAGTATTTTCAATCTTATTCACTATCCCTTTCCTAATAATTCCTAACATCCTGTTTGCTTTTTTGACCACAGCTGCACACTGAGCAGAAGATTTCAGCGTATTTACTACAATGACACCTAGATCTTTTTCTTGAGTGCTGACTCCCAAGGTGGACCTTAACATCAGGTAACTATGATTCCGATTATTCTTGCATTTGCATTTGTCCACATTACATTTCATCTGCCATTTAGTTGCTCAGTCTTCCAATTCCCTAAGGCTTTTCTGCAATATTTTACAGTCCACACATGTTTTAACAACCTTGAATAGTTTTGTATCATCTGCAAATTTAATCACATCACTCGTTCTGATTTTCATATCATTTATAAATATGTTAAATAGTACCTGTCCCAGTACCGATCCCTGCAGCACTCCACCCTCCTCCATTGAGAGAAATGACCATTTAACCATACCCTCTGTTTTCTGTCCAATAACCAATTCTGAATACACACAAGAACCTTGCTTCCTATCCCAAGACTCTTTAATTTTCTCAGGAGTCTGTCATGAGGAACTTTATCATAAGTTTTCTGAAAATCTAGATACACTACATCAACTGGCTCACCTTTACCCACATGTTTATTCACTCCTTTAAAGAAATGAAGCAAATTGGTAAGGCAAGACTTCCCTCGGCTGAATCCATGCAGACTCCGTCCCATTAAACCATTTTTGTCTGCATGTTCTGTAATTTTATTCTTTTTAATAGTTTCCAGTATTTTGCCCAGCTCTGATGTCAGGCTTACAGGTCTGTAATTTCCCAGATCACCCCTAGAACCCTTTTAAAAAATTGGTGTCACATTGGCCACCCTCCAATCTTCAGGTACTTCAGATGATTTTAATGACAGGTTACATATTACTAACAGCAGATCAGCAATTTCATGCTTGAGTTCTTTGAGTACCCTTGGATGTATGCCATCCAGTTCAGGTGATTTACTACTCCTTAATTTGTCAATTTGGCTCAGTACACCTTCCAGGTACACCGAGATTTCTTTCAGTTCCTCCGCATCATCACCCTTGAGAACTATTTCTGGTACAGGAAGATCTCTTACTTCTTCTTCCGTAAAGACAGATGCAAAGAATTCAATTTCTCCACTATGGCTTTGTCCTCCCTGAGTGCCCCTTTTTATCCTTCATGATCTAGTGGTCCCTCAGATTCCCTCGCAGGCTTTCTGTCTCTGATGTACCTGAAAAAGTTGCTACTGTGAGTTTTAGCCTCTGCGTCAAGTTTCTCTTTATAATTTCTTTTAGCCTTCTTTATTAATGCTTTGCATCTGACTTCCAATGTTTATGTTGCTTCTTTGTTTCTTCATTTAGGTCCTTTTTTTCCATTCTTTGAAGGACAAACTTTTTTTTATTATTTTTTTTTATAGATTTTCACATTTACATTTATGCAATAAACATAAATCTTGAAATATAGAAAATACAAATCAAAGAATTATGTCAAAATTAGGCAATTATAAAAAATACAATTTAGTCCACAATTAGTGATCCAAGAACTAGAAGAATATCTTATATAAGATTCAATTAGATTATAAGAAATAGATTATATTTAAGTATGGAAGGAATTAGAGCTAGCACAGCCGATTAATAGCGCTTGATCCAAGATATATTCAAAAACCTTACCCTTTACTAGAAATGAATTCTAACAACTTCCCTGGATCAAAAAAATATATATAATTAGTGGATTCCAAGGAGTTATAATATTTACATGGAAATTTGAGTAGAAAAGTCCCTCCTAATTGGAGAACTCTTGCTTTTATCAACATGAACTATTTCCTTCTCTTTTGAGTAACTCTAGAGAGATCAGGAAAAATTTGAATTTTTGATCCCAGGAAAGGAGTATTGATGTGACGGAAGTAAAGTCTAAATATATTGTTACGGTCCAGTTCTAGAGCAAAAGTAACTAATATTGTCCTTTCTGAGATAACTTCCAAAGAACTTTCAAGAAATTGAGTTAGATTTAAATCAGATTGAGGAGTTTGAGGTAATCTTCTTGTTCCTACTCCGGAAATATATTGCATTCTTGTTTTTGGAGGAACACTTTTTTAAGGGGAAGACCCAATATTTCCACAAAGTATTTTTTCAGCATTTCTTTTTCAGGAATAAGAGGAGATTTGGGAAGGTTCAAGAAACGTAAATTATTTCTCCTTATCTGATTCTCCAAATAGTCAGTTTTCCGTTTCTGGAAGCTATTATCTTTTATAATTGCAACTACAGAAGATTTAACAGATTTTACCTCATTTTCTAAGGTTTCCATCTTAGCATTCTGTTCTTCCACCTTACCAGATAGTAAATTTTGAGCTTGGGATAGTTCCACCACCTCTCCTCGTATCGAACCAGCAATTTGTTGCAAGGTTGCGTTTAAACCTTTGATCGCTTCTCATATCAATTCCATTGTGACAACAGGAGGTTTTACAATCTCTCCAATCTTCACGGAGGGTTCGCTCAGCTTTCCCACAGGCAGAGAAGTTTGTATCACCAATCCTGCCTGGTTCGCTGTTCTCACTGGCGAGGACGTAGCTACGGGGTCTCCACACACAGCCGCTGAGGCCCCACTTCCGGGTTTCTCAGCCTGCTGTTCCAACATGGCCATCGTTTCTCCCCCAGGTCTCGGAGGCGTTGTCATCGAAGGGGGACTCAGCATCACTCCCTCAGCACTATGGTCCGATGTCCTGTGTGGACCACTCAAAGCATTAGTTCGCACTCCCGGCGGTTGCAGTCCTGATTCCTCCAAAGTCATCTGCCGCATAGGAGAACGGTTTACCCGGCCTGTGGAGGTAGGCACGCTGGGCTTCCCTTTTCTCTTCCCCATAATGGGTCAGAGAAGACTTCCATTCAACAGACGGCTACAGCGGGGTCGGAGCTGCTTCACACATGTCCATACTAGGTGCCATCTTGGATCTAGTCCGCACTCTGAAGGACAATCTTTTGGATGTAATAGCCTCTTTTACTTCAAAATTTAACCATGATGGCTGTTGTTTTCTCTTTTTTCCACCTTTGCAAATATGTTGAATACATCTGGACTGGGTTTCCAAGATGATATTTTTAAATAACATCTACACCTGTTTTAGTGTCCTGACCTCTTAGAATCAACTCTTTATGGGATTAAATCCACAAGTGGATTTCAAGTTCAAGAGTAAAAAACATTTTCATCTTATTGCTGGAGAACAGCAATATTAAGCACTTCAGAAAATGCAAGTATAAATCGGTGATTGAGTGAATGTATACAACTCATGACTGAGGGGTAAAGGGAGCACTCAGGAAGACAAAGCCATAACGGAGAGATTAAATTAATTTGCTTTGGTCTTCACCAAGGAAGATTTGGGAAAGATACCAATGCTAGAAATGGTATTCAAACCTGATGAGTTAGAGAAACTGAATGAAATCTCTATAAACCTGGAAGATGTATTGGCTTTGACAAATTGAAGAGTAGCAAATTGCCTGGACCAGATTGTATTCATCCCAGAGTACTGATAGAACTGGAAAATGAATTTGCAAAACTATTGTTAGTAATATGTAATTTATCTTTAAAATCAAGCATGGTACTGGAAGATTGGAGGGTGCCCAATGTAATGCCAATTTTTTAAAAAGGTTCCAGAGGTGATCTGGGAAATTATAGACCGGTGAGCCTGACATCAGTGCCGGGCAAA